>NC_061071.1:10660206-10745206 GCF_021917145.1 Hypomesus transpacificus
AGAAGAGAGAGAAGAGAGAGAGAGAGAGAGAGAGAGAGAGAGAGAGAGGAATAGAAAGAGAGACAAAGACCGAGAGAGGAGAGAGGAGAGAGAAAGAAATTAATCTCCTCCAGATGGGATTTGCGGTGGGGAATTTGAATTTTCTCCCATAAGTCGGCCAGAGCTCTGATACATTAAACACCACAGACTAAATATGCACCATCCACTGGTCACCTCTCAAATCAGCAGCTACTGGGTACCAGAGAGAGAGAGAGAACAAAAGAGAGGGATGAAGGTAGAGAGAAAAAGAAATGTAAGTTGCAGACAGTATACGTCCATCTTTCTTTAGGCACTGATAACTGTGACTGCTTTAGGCGCTGTTTACATTTGACATCCTTGTCCTGAAAGCAGTAAACTTGTCCCACCCTAATTTTAACGTGTTGAGCAACGCACAACTGTGGCCCACACTGACACCAGGTGGTCAGAGGATAGAATGGCAGGGAACAGGAAGGATTGGTGACATTTAAACTGTCGTCATTTAGCAAATATGATGAGAGAGAGAGAGAGAGAGAGAGAGAGAGAGAGAGAGAGAGAGAGAGAGAGAGAGAGAGAGCGAGCGAGCGAAAGAATGAGGGATGGAAATATAGTGATCATTCTTCTTTGTGGAAATGCCTCCCACCTTTGAGAACATATTAAAAGCTGTAACTTTGTCCAGAGCAGGAGTCTCCCAGAGGTTCCAGCAGAGGTCAAGGTTCACTCCTGTCCAGCACAACTGTCTGCTAGAGTTGGTCTACTGTACACAACTTTTCTCGGAGCTCCATCACTTACACCCCTGTCCTTAAACCAGCGTTTCTCCACCCCAGTCCACGGGGCCCAGTGTCCTGCATGTTCTAGATGTTTCCCTGTCCTGCATGTTCTAGATGTTTCCCTGCTCCAACACTCCTGATTCTAGTGAATGGGTCGTTATGAAGCTCAGCAGAAGCCTGCTAACAAACATTCATTCGCCACCTGCCACTGAACCGTCCACCGCCACGACTTCTTCACCAAGGGAGACCACTCCAACTTCCCTTCTTGTAGCGTGGACTTCCTGTTGCTAAACCTCAGTTATTTCTAACTTCAGTCATCAACCACATGGGGAGTTCTTGATTAGAATAATAATTCAAAGGAGATAAACACTTGAGGAAAATGGGAACATTTCCACCGGCACTTCGCCCAAACTCTTCTGGTGACACAACAACAGCCTCACAGAATATTCTGCGAGCATTTAAAGAGACAGAGAGTGAGAACAGGGCGATGTTTGTCATCCCTGAGCCGGTGTAGAGGAGCGTCTGTCGTGAGTTACCTGGAGACGGCATGTAGGACTGTGAGGGCGCCATGCAGGAGGGGCGGGGGAGGAGAGGGGAGGAGGGCAGAGACATGGACACGCCCTTGGCCAGCCTCATCCTCCGGCTGGGGGTTCGAGAGCAGCGTGGCTCCTGGGGCTGCGATGCCTGGTCCCCAGCATCTCTGCAATGGGCACTCTGGTGCCTGTTGGAGGCTTGGGGGAGGAGAGATGTCTTCAGTTAGCAGGCACTTTCATCCACAGCGACATCCACACAGATTAAACATCTCTACTACAATGGTGGCAATACAGTGAAGACTGGCCATGGGCAGAGTCAGGGATTCAAGACAAAGGGCATGTTTGAGGAAGTTTAAAAGCACTTCAAGATGTCCCTGACGTGTTGCTACTTTGCACTGCGAGAAAATCAAATAATAATGTTAAAACTATGCACCTCTAAACCCTGATCTTCTGTATTTGAAAGTGCTCTGTTGGTCGCTTTGGAAGAAAGCGTGTTTAACATGTAAATGTCAGAGCACTTCTTTCCTTCCGTAGGTCTCCGCTCTGTTAGAACGCTTAGTGGCACGTCCAGACCTAACTGAACATGGGTACAAATAGACACGCTGTGACGACAGTATCTGGCTTTAGGGAGGAGAAACTTTCCACAGGCCCTGTCAGCTGCCCCCGGGTCTCCTCCCTTCTGGGGAACATATGCTGCTCATCGTGTGTTCCTGCTAACGCTCACTACAGTAGTGCATACTACAACAGCTATGGGGTGTGGGTTTCACTAAACGCATCAAAACACTATGTCTTAACTCAAGCACAAGAAAACGTATATTGAAAATGTTTGCAAAACGGTGCAAAATGTATCAATTATGCATGGCCCCTGTTCCACGAACATTCAGTTCTTTCTTTATCAAAACTTGTTAGAGGTAATACTCATTTTTCCTCATTACAGGACCACAGTTCTGTTAAAGGCCAATTTGACTGTGTTTTAGCTGTATTTCTCTGACACAATTCTCTTCTTCCTCCTTGCCAGCAAGAGCAGAACAGCTAAATAATTGATGAGCAACATGTTCATTTATCTGTCTTGGGTCCAGATTCCTCCCCAGCTTCTGTTTGTCTTATGAAATCGACAATAATGCTGTTATCTATATCCAACGTTTCCCTGAAGTGTTAAAAGCCTTCAAGGAAACTGATGTTATATAGAAGTAATAGAAAGATCCTCTGAAGAAAGAACCCATGTAGGACCCTGTGGTTCCCAGTAGAACCCTAAGGTTCTGTAAAGTGTTTTGTACATTAAATGTTTCATTTCAATGAAAGTGTTTTATAGCCTGTATTACCTTAGAGAAATTAAATTATATTTTCAAAACTGAAACTCTACAATGCAGTTCTCACACTTGTGTGCTTCAAATAAAAATGCTGGAATAAGATGGGTCAACTACTGTTGCAATGCAGCCCTTCTGTTTACAAATTCTCCTCATCAACTAGTGATGCCTCTGGTCAGTATCACTAGATATTAGATAACGCTGTCGTTTGCTTTTTGATGTACATGTGTTCCGAATAAATGTAAGCACATTCGCCATGTAGCCTACACGTGTATTATTTATTAGAATGGTAATTAAGGTTTATCATATCACATGCCAGTACAAACATAGTTCAATCAAATTAGATGTAGATCTTACCGACCCTGAAAAGTTATGAATTTCAACGCAGTTTTAATGGGTCACGCTGTTTGTCGCAACTTCTCCTGACACACTTACTGAGTGATTGAAGCCCTGGAACATGCGCTCGCTCGTGAACTGGGCTAATTGAAACGGTTCTAAAGCACCGAGGGAAAGATTCATCCACGCGCTGCATTCTATTAAGGACAAGTCCTACAAATGTGCAGGATCCATTTCAACACTGGGATGAGAATACATAACATTGACTAAAACGTTTTTTTTTTTTTTTTTTTTACTTTGGATCATCTGAATTTGGACAATCGTAGCCTATTTTCTGCGACTATTTCTTTGTCGCTGATTGTGTTAAGTTACGCATTAGCGTGATGGCGAAGTCACCTGGATCTCTCTGGGTCCTGTTCCCCTCTCCGTCTCGGTTCTTTCCGAATACAGCTTTGAACATTTTCAGAATGTGAGGGATTCTCTGATGGAAGTTTTCTAAAGAAAAAATATATAATTGAGTAAAATCAATTATTTACACAAGTTAGCATATTGTCCAACTACACAGTCAGATTGATGTTACGTGTGGATAATGCGGCGATATCGTTTTTTAAAAGAAATTCAAGTAGCCTATAATAAGCTGTTTAAAAAAAAAAAAATTGAGATTCAACGTACTAACCTCTCAGTATAAAGCGTCTCAATGTTATTGTTTATGAATAACAATAGTGCAGATTTTCAATTTTCATAAACAAATAAGTACATTCCAATGATGACTATGAAAACAAATCGATAACCCCTACCTGTTAGAGGCAGAGTGTGACGTTCGATCCTCCAAGAAAGTACATGGCGCGAAAGGCACGCGCTCCTGGTCCTGTGTTCGGTGGATGAATGGAAGAGCGAGAGCGTGATCCGTGCTTGGAATCAGAACTTGAATAATGTGTCCTCGCGGATCTGTACAGCCTACGTTTATATTGACGGCTGTCCCCAAGGAGAATTACACAATGAAAACCTCAGACATGATGCTACCGAGTTTCAGACAGAAATGTAACGCCAGATGCCATTTTTTTTTTTACTTTTATACAATTTATTTAGTCGACATCGTGATAGACAGACAGATAGTGGTCAGTACATTTCCCACACTTGGAATGCTTTGTACATATTATGATGAGATCTTTAATCTTTACACATTTTCATCCGTGACATACATATCTTAGTGTTGGACAGTACAGAGAACTGGGCATTTTGGTCAGTCACAATTGGTCACAACTTGAGAAAGTGATCAATAAATAATAATAAAAAATATTACTTAACACCAGAGCATACAAAGTCCACACATAGAATACAGAGATAAAACAATAGAGTTTATACGTCATTGTATCATTTATCTGTACAAATAGTATTTGACATTTCACATTAAGTATATAACTTCATTACATATTTTTGGCCAACTTACTAGGAAAAGGTATAACCTTTTAGCTTATTTCAACTCGAACATTTCCCCATCATCTCCTTTGCACAATTCTGCCCACCACAGCACTGACGCACCTCGTTAACTCAACACAGTGCTTCTTCTTACCTAGGACAACTAACCGACGTTACACAGCACTCCGGAAAACAACGAGGTTCCTAATTCTGAATCACACACACATATGCAATCAGCGGCACATATGCGCACGTACAAACACAGACACACACTTAAGTTGAGTTCAATATGGTGTTACAGTTCCCTAAACCCAGGAGTCGGGGGAGCCGGTGTACTGGTTCGCCCGCTGTGAAGGCCTCCGTGTGGTGGAGTAGAAATCCACGTAGTTGGTATTGGATTTGAGTGTCAGGGTCTGGGTGGCGTACCTTTCCGGCGCGTCCGGGGCAGGATCCTCCTGGTACGCATCCTCCTCGTAGCCTTGTGGAGACGACAGGTACATTCGGTAGTTGTTGAAAGTCGTCCGGTTCTCTGGTTCGTCGTAAAACGGCTCCTTGTTCTGATGGAAGGATTAACGTGCGAGTGAGCGTTCACATTTTACAATAAGCAGGCGCAGGGGCATTCCTGTAATGGCGTCCTAGTATATATAACCATAGACATGTATATAACAATAGGCTACGCAATAAGGGACGTATTTGAGCCTGTGCAAGCTTTCTTGATCTGCAGTGAAGTGCTCCAACCACTTAGCTTAAGCCACAAATAAACATTATTGTCTAAATGAACTACTGTTCATGTCTTACTTGTGGCCGTATGAAGTCCTCTCTTGTCGGGGAACAATAGGAGCCTATAAAATATGGTGTTTGTTTTTCTGATCCTGGAGGAGAAAACACATACATCATTAATACAGACTTTAAAAAGGGTGGCTCAAATCAAGCAACCTGATTGGCTCATAGCCATTGGTTCACTACTGTATGCGTCAGAGGAAAAAAACGTTAGCTCTAGCTAGCTAGACAACAAACGAAATGACGAAATGAGCTATCAAACTGAAACAATGCTACCTTCAACCTACGATTGTTAACTAGCTGTCATAACGGAAAAATATAGGGTTAACTTCGACCCACGATAATTACAGCTAGCTAACAAACCAAGTTTGAGCCAGCTAGCTGACAAAATGCCAACAAATTCAATTAATAAAGGAATATGCTAGCTGCTAGAATGTACGATGAATTCTGCACTTCTGTTCTGTTCTACTCTGAACAACTCCAATCTACTTCAGGATCAATAACGTGAGTTGACTTGAACCAAGTTCCCAGGTTTTTTTTTATTTTTTACGCTTCCAGTTTTATGTAATGAATCGGATCGGCAACATTACGACCTGCTCGTTGATGTTTCTGTAAACTGTGGTCTCCGTAGTAAGTATCAAGTTGCATAGATGACTGCGCCCTCTGGTTGTTGTAGCTGAGCCTGCGGATGCCTAGCATGGCTGGAGATGACGTGGCACTGCCGCCTGCAAGAACAACAGAGAACATTTTCTTTTCTTTTGGGGTTGGCTTAGTTGCCTGGGATTTGGTTCAGGTTTGGTCTAGGTGTTGGGTCAGGGTTGATATAGGTGCTGTATCAAGACTCTCACCTGTCTGGATGACAGGAGGCATGTGGAGTGTGCTGGTGGGCAGGGTGGGCTGAGACCGATAGCGGTCCCGCTCCAAAGTGGACACCGGGGTGATGAAGTGAGTGTGTGTCCAGCCGTCCTGCAGAGCACAGCAGGGAGGAGACAGGCTTAGAACAGACTCTGACTCAGTACAGAGCAGAGGTGTTGTTAGACACAAAACTCTACTGGGGCACAGGCCCCAAATTCATATCCCTTTTTTTCTTTCAAGCTTGCTGTGCACAATGCACTACTAGGCTATAGAAACTCCCCTTGCTTAACCCACTATACAACAGTTCAGGGACACAAGTTTGATATGAGCTTTGGCAGGAACATCAATAGTTAATGTGAGCATGCACATTTTTTGGGCATTCATTTGAGCATGAATACAGTTTTTTTGAGCTTCATTTAATATTGTTTTTATGTTTTAGTCAAAATAAGATGATCGGTAGGCCTATCATTTAGAAACTATCTTAAGTTTTGTAATGTTTACTTATCCTACCTCAATTCTGACTGTGTTCTGAGTCTGACACCTGGGGGGTACTCCAGAAAGGAGGTCATGTGACATACCCGGGTAAGTTAACTCCCAGCAGACACCCAGCGTTGTAGCAACATTGCCAGTAGGTTGCTGCAACATTATGAATCAGCTGCTGAGTTAATTTACCCGGTTATGTTGCATAACCTGCTTTCTGGAATACCCCCCTGGACTCCTGTGTGCGTGCTGCAGTGGCTATTTGGCAAGCTCAGAAGAGCACGCTGACATGGAATTCTGCATGCATCGGTTTGTGTTTTCGGTAGAACACTTTTACAAGCGTTAATTGGGAGACTGCGTATTTTTTTCCGGGATTATCAATATAAATTAATACACTGACTAATAAAGTAAATTGTTAAAACTCAAACTTTACATTTTACTGGGGCACAGCAGTGGTCTAACGACGCCCCTGGCACAGACACAGTACAAACTCAGACAGAGTACAGACACGGTTCAGACTCAGACTCAGTATAGACTCAGTATAGACTCAGTATAGACTCAGTATAGACTCAGTATAGACTCAGTATAGACTCAGTACAGGCTCAGTATAGGCTCAGTATAGACTCAGACTCAGTATAGGCTCAGTACAGACTCAGACTCAGTATAGACTCAGACTCAGTATAGGCTCAGTACAGACTCAGACTCAGTATAGACTCAGACTCAGTACAGACTCAGTATAGGCTCAGTACAGACTCAGACTCTGTACAGGCTCAGTACAGACTCAGACTCAGTATAGACTCAGTATAGACTCAGTACAGACTCAGTATAGGCTCAGTACAGACTCAAACTGAGTATAGACTCAGACTCAGTACAGACTCAGAATCAGTACAAATTCAGTATAGACTCAGACTCAGTACAGACTCAGACTCAGTATAGACTCAGACTCTGTACAGACTCAGACTCAGTGTACAGAAGTACAGCAGGTGTTGAGGAAGTGGGTGTGGCCATGGCCATGCTCACCTGTCTGTAGAGGGAGCGCAGGTCTCTGTACTGCCACAGAGTGTTCAACACCTGGCCTGCAGCCTTCACCACCTTCACAGAGTACCTGGGACAGGAACAAGAAGTTACAGGAACTTCTCCTTCCTCCAGCCCAGACAGGAAGTTACACACATCTGCCTTTGCTCTCCCCGCCCCCCTTCTCCAGCCCAGACAGGAAGTACTGAGGGTACTGTATCATGAGGGGTTATCACTGTATGCATTACTGTGGGGATGACATGGCATGTTGTATATGCAGATATAGCAAAATTACACATCCTTGACTCAAGTATGTACAGATACTCATGTTTAAAAATAGAGTCTTCATCAAGTACTCTTGAATGCAAATTTTCCCCCCAAAAGAATTCCTAACAGAAAACACATTAGATTTGTTCTACCTTTCCAAAACGTTTTTTCAAAACGTTTCCTAAACTTTTTAAGAGAGGGGAGAACAGAGAATCCTTTTTACTTTATTTTACTGTTTAAAAAATATCTGTTTTCGGCCTTTCAAAACTTTTTCAAAAACCTTTGGAGAGGAGAGGGGAGAACAGAGACAGGTTTTTGTTCAACCTTTTGAAACTTTTCTTTCACACACAGGAAAGGAGATAATGTTGTAATGCGTGCCTGTAGCCCTCCCCCCGGCCCTTGCTGATGTGGACCAGCTTCTCGATGCCCCCCGTGTCAGCCAGGGCCTTGGCGTTCTCCGTGTTCCTGCTGGTCACCTCGTGCAGCGTGCAGCAGATGGATGCCACCGTCTCGTCAGACAGCAGAGAGGGGCGGGACCCTGGGAGACGGTTCACCAGGTCACGCATGGCGTACTTACCTGACACACACACACAGGGAGACACACACACACAGGCAGACACACACTTGATTTGATAGCTCAGCACCTTTCCAATAATCAATTCCATCAATTTCCCAACTCAAACAGACAAAACCTCATGAATCTCCGCCCACGCTCCACCCAGAGAGCCTGACTGACCTATGAGCTCCTTGTTCCTGCTGTCCAGGGCCATGTTCCTGAGGGCCGTGGACACAGAGCAGACCACACGGTCGTTATCCATCCTCAGCAGCTCCACCAGGATGGGCAGGCCCTTCTCCTTACGCACCGCCGCTCGGATGTAGGCCGCAAACTGGGATGTAGACACACACACAAGGAGGTATACACACACACACACAAGGAGGTATACACACACACACACAAGGAGGTATACACACACACACACAAGGAGGTATACACACACACACACAAGGAGGTATACACACACACACACAAGGAGGTATACACACACACACACACAAGGAGGTATACACACACACACACAAGGAGGTATACACACACACACACAAGGAGGTATACACACACACACACAAGGAGGTATACACACACACACACAAGGAGGTATACACACACACACACAAGGAGGTATACACACACACACACAAGGAGGTATACACACACACACACAAGGAGGTATACACACACACACACAAGGAGGTATACACACACACACACAAGGAGGTATACACACACACACACAAGGAGGTATACACACACACACACAAGGAGGTATACACACACACACACAAGGAGGTATACACACACACACACAAGGAGGTATACACACACACACACAAGGAGGTATACACACACACACACAAGGAGGTATACACACACACAAGGAGGTATACACACACACACACAAGGAGGTATACACACACACACACAAGGAGGTATACACACACACACACAAGGAGGTATACACACACACACGCAAGTCAGTAGACACACACACATTCTCTTATACTTACTGGATGTCCATCTCACACACACACAAACACTCTCTCACACTAACACACTCTCCATCTCACACACTCACATTCTCTCTGTCCCTCACACACCTTCCAGTTTCCGGCAGACAGGTTCTGCAGGGAGCCGGCGGAGCCCTCCAGGGTGGCAGGGTTGGAGCTCTCGGCCAGCAGGCCCAGGTAAGGCTTCACCACAGCCGGGTGCCACAGCATCTCAGCCCCCTTAGGAGACTTGGAGAAGCCAGGGATGGGTCCCACGCCATCCCACTGGAGACACACACACACACACACACACACACACTGGTGTCTGGGGAATGGGAAAGAAGTGTCTGTTCCTGTGAAGTGATTCCTATCTAAGCTGACTGAGACACGACATCAGAGCTGTCCTGACTCAAGTCCTGAATAGTAAAAGTGTTAGTCATTTCAGGACCTTTCATCATGTCAGTCTCCCGGCATCCAGCCCCGTTACCTTCCCATCCAGCCACTCCCTCTTCTTCTTCTTCCTCATGCGGCCCCAGCAGAGGTAGTCGTAGTCTTGGCTGGCCGAGCCGAAGCCCAAGAGCCCGTCCACTTCGTGGACCCCCAGCAGACGAGACGAGGGCATCTCGATCTCCAGCCGGTAAGAAAGGTTCCTCAGAGTGCACACGCAGTTCTCCACTATCTGCAGGGGACGCATTTCAGTGACGCACACCCATTCATATATCTTGCTAGGTTGGCAGAGCAAGACACAGCAGGGTTATAATACATCAACACACAGAAGTAGTCCCCACTACTCGCAGTAAAGAAATGAGTCAAATTCGGTCCTGATCCACACAGTGTCTAAACACTGACCCCTGACCCCAGGGCGGTGACCCCTGACCCCAGGGCGGTGACCCCTGACCCCAGGGCGGTGACACACCTTGCTGTCAAAGTCGGAGGTGTGGACGCAAGCCTTGATGACATAGAGGAGAGAGTCGACCAGCCCCTCACAGCAGCGCAGCTGACCCCTCGCCTCCTCCCCGGCTGAACTGAGGTTCCTGGTGGGGACCACACCACACACACACCACACGCACACCACACACACACACCACACACACACCACACACTCTCTTGTCACACATAAACAGTGACAGTGGGTGTTCACCCTCCTCTGTCCTGAGCTGCAGTACCTCACTTCATCCACAAGGTGGCTTCAAAACTGCCCGGATACAGTGCAGCGCTTAGAGACTGCTTGTCCAATAGAATCACAGGCCATACATTTCAGACAGCTATAGCAGGTGCCAGGCAGGAAAGAGACTACATAACACCACTGAGATAGTAAGGCCGCAGCCACAAGCCAGCACCTGTACATTCTCCAGGTGGCTGAGCACGTGTGGATGAAGGTTGCGACCATTTGGAAACTCCCTCACCACGGCGCTGACCCCTGCTGACCCCTGCTGACCCCTGCCATCCTGGGTCTCCTGCTTTACTTTCTAAATGAACCATCTGAACGATCGCTTTGGATAACAGCGTCAGCTGAATGTATGAAATGTCATGTGGACACCAGGATCACTACAACCATTTCTAGGAGGTGAGGGGGGCTGGCTGAAAGATGTCTGACCCAGCATGCTCCAGAGGACATCTGTCTGGTCTCCCCTGGTCTTACTAGGACCTTCACCTGCCTCTGGGGGGACTGGGGCTGGGGGGAGGGGCTGGGGCTGGGGCTGGGGGGAGGGGCTGGGGCTGGGGCTGGGGGCTGGGGGGAGGGGCTGGGGCTGGGGGGAGGGGCTGGGGCTGGGGGGAGGGGCTGGGGCTGGGGGGGGGGGGGCTCACCTGAGGCAGCCGGTGGTGTTGCGGAGCAGCAGGGAGGAGTGAACCTTGAGGGCGTGGTCGCGGTGCTCTCCGCTGCTCCAGCCGGAGTGGGGGATGACCACAGTGCTGGTCAGGGTGCTCAGAGCGTCTCTGATGATGGTCATCTTTACTGCGTCGCAGGAAGACAGGTTCCACAACACCCCTGCCACACGAAGGAGACGAGGCTGTGGTGAGGTCCGGAGCCATCTGATACACACCCTCACACAGAGACACACACAGAGACACACACACCCACCAGTGACCAGCTCTCTGACGTCGTTGTCGGTGGTCTTCCTCAGCAGACGCAGCAGCGCTGGAACACCACCGCAGTTCCTCAGCGCCACCTTGTTGTGGTCGGTGGCTTTGCCGTACACCAGGTTCCTGAGCGCCCCGCACGCGCTCCTCTGCACCTCCCCCGCCTTGTGGTCCAGCAGGTCCACCAGGTGCTGGATGCCCCCCAGGTGACACACCTGGGCAGGGAGGGAGGGACACCTGTCACCTGACACACCTGTCACTGAGTCACCTGTCACTGACACACCTGTCACTGACACACCTGTCACTGTCACACCTGTCACCTGTTCTGTACTAGGACGATAGCAGACACTACTCCGAGGTAAATCACACAAGCATTAAGAAAGCAAAACAGAATAGATTTTGTGCCTTCTTTTCAAAATCACTTCAGAAGTACATTTGAAAGCAGCTTTTCCCCTGAATGAACCCAGTAGAGTACAAGGCGTGCTCTCCCTGCGTACCTCCACCTTGACCCTGTTGTCTCCGTAGCAGAGGTGCTGCAGGTAGGCTGCAGCGTTAGCCTGGACGGACGGGAAGTGGTGCTGCAGCATGTGGATGACCTCCGGCAGCTCCGGGTCACGCCACGCAAACTCCCTGGAGAGAGGGGGGGGAGGATGAGAGACAGAATGAAAGAGGAGAGAGGTACGAGAGATAAGGAGAGAGAGAGAGGAAGAGAGAAATAGATATTGGGGTGTGAGAAGAGATGGAGAGTAAAAGTGAGCCTTTCCTGTTTAACAGTTTGTTAACGTGTGGTGTGTGTGTGTGTGTGTGTGTGTACCTGGGGTCCTTGTGGATGCTGTCGATGGAGGGGGACCTCGTGGCTGTTCTGTCGGGGTAGGCCAGCTCGACCAGCCCCTGCTGGGAGACCCTGTAGGGGTCTGGGTACAGGCCGTAGCTGCTCTGGTAGGGCAAGGTGCTGCAGTGGCTGCTGGCTCTCTGAAGGGTCCCCATCCCTGCACACACACACGCTTAGGACTGCCTCACACACTCCACACACACGCGCTTAGGACTGCCTCACACGCTCCACACGCGCTTAGGACTGCCTCACACGCTCCACACGCGCTTAGGACTGCCTCACACGTTTCACACACGCTTAGGACTGCCTCACACGCTCCACACACGCTTAGGACTGCCTCACACGCTCCACACGCGCTTAGGACTGCCTCACACGCTCCACACACGCTTAGGACTGCCTCACACGCTCCACACGCGCTTAGGACTGCCTCACACGCTCCACACGCGCTTAGGACTGCCTCACATGCTCCACACGCGCTTAGGACTGCCTCACATGCTCCACACACGCTTAGGACTGCCTCACATGCTCCACACACGCTTAGGACTGCCTCACATGCTCCACACACGCTTAGGACTGCCTCACATGCTCCACACACGCTTAGGACTGCCTCACATGCTCCACACACGCTTAGGACTGCCTCACACGCTCCACACACGCTTAGGACTGCCTCACACGCTCCACACGCGCTTAGGACTGCCTCACATGCTCCACACACGCTTAGGACTGCCTCACACGCTCCACACACGCTTAGGACTGCCTCACACGCTCCACACACACGCGCTTAGGACTGCCTCACACGCTCCACACACACGCGCTTAGGACTGCCTCACATGCTCCACACACACGCGCTTAGGACTGCCTCACACGCTCCACACGCGCTTAGGACTGCCTCACACGCTCCACACACGCTTAGGACTGCCTCACACGCTCCACACACGCTTAGGACTGCCTCACACGCTCCACACACACGCGCTTAGGACTGCCTCACACGCTCCACACACACGCGCTTAGTGAGTCGTTATCTCCCTATCCCTCGCTTCTCCATTTTCACTTCCTCCCTCCCACCCACCCTCCCTCTCATTCTCCCTCCCTCCCCAGAGTTCTTACAGACTGTCTGGAAGAAAAATAGTGATCTAATGAAAAACGCAGAAAAAAAGAGTGCTTCACTGCCACTCCATGTAACCAGTGCTGCTGTCATGAACACACCCTCGTCCCACGTCCCTGCTGTGGTGCTGTACCTGTGCAGGGCCTGTAGAGGGCGCTGTGGGAGGGGCTGTGGTACAGCGGGCTGGGGTAGGAGCGCTCGGTGTAGACAGGAGTGAGGTGGCAGTCTGGAGACAATGCTGCCCCCTGCTGGCTGGGGTGGGAGATGTAGGAGCTGTGAAGACCTGGAGGAGACAAACACACACACACCACACACGAGCACATGCACACCCGCATGAGCACACACACGCACAGGGCCTTGCCTTGTGATCTAGCTCTGCTGTGGTTTCTGTATGGAGGGGATTGTTGTTCAAGGAAGACAGGAAGAGGGAAGGAAGATCCACAGAGTAGCTGTGTTCGGTGCATGACGCTGATGTGTGATATCTGAGGTACACAACAGAGAACAAGCAACATGTCGTACCGTAAACTTGTACTCGGTAGGGAACATACAGGCTTGTTTTCTCTCTCTCACATCCATATTGCTCATTTCTGTTTTGCGATAAACCCCCCAAGACCCCCAGAGGAGAGCAAGGTTATGAAAAGCAGAATGTGGGTCAGAGGGTTGGGCAGAAGGCCATGAGGGACAGATCCAGCATCACTGTGGCACCAGATACTCTCAGCATCTCAAATCTGACTGAGGGAAATATAATCCCTCCACACAGAGAACCACATAGATACTACCCACTGTTTATTTGTGTGTGTGTGACTGTGTGTGTGCATATTTGTGTGTGTGTGTGTGTGTTAGACCTGTGAGGCTGTCGGGTCTGGACAGGGTGCTCCTCTCATAGCGGGCGTAGGGGTCGGCGCCGTAGGGGAGAGGCTGTGTCTGGCGGGGGAGGGTGGAGCCAAACTGCTGCGGCACAGCTGTCATACAGGACCTCAGAGGAGACACGGACAAGCCCCGCCCCTCCACCAGGGACAGGGAGGAGCCCAGGCGCCCGGCCACGCCCACGCCCGGGGGAGAGGTGGCGAGGGTGCGAGAGGCCGGACGCCCCCCGTTCCTCTGGGAGGGGGAGTAGAGCTGGGGGGGCGGGGAGGAGGTGGAGGAGGGGGGCGAGGGGCAGGAGGGGGGCATGGTGGTGCCGGGGAAGACGCTGGCCAGTGGTTTGGGCTCAGTGAGGATGGGCGAGCCGTAGGCGCTGCCCTGGGAGGTGCGGAGCGACACGCGGGAGGGGGACACCGTGCCCCCCGGGCCCCCCGGAGACTGGCCGCTGGAGGGCAGGGAGCCGATCCGCCTCATCACCCGGCCAGACGCCGACGCCTGGGGGGGGGGGGGGGATGTGACATGAAATGTCATTGTAGGCAACATTCAAAAGTGGGACATAAAGAATGAAAGGTGGATTTATAATGAAGAGAGACGGACAGAAGGGGTAGGGTGGGGGTGGAGGGCAGACAGGAGGTGATGGGTAGAGAGTGGGAGAGGAGAGAAGAGGAGGAAGAGGAGGGAGTGATGAGGAGGGCAGAGGGAGGAGCGAGGGGGGCTACCTGTCCGGACGCCTGGCCCTCAGCCCGGGGGCTCCTGCACAGGGAGGCCCGGGGGCCGGAGCGGACCAGGTTCTGAGCGCTGTAGAAGCTCACGCTGCTGTCATGGTAACCACTGTCCGCGTAGGACGCCATCTGGACGGAGTGAGCCCCTGACACTGAGGACAGAGGACACACACGGCTACACACACGGCTACACACAGCTACACACACAGCTACACACACGGCTACACACAGCTACACACACGGCTACACACAGCTACACACAAGGCTGCACACGGCTACACACTCCTACATGTGTAGCTCGTTCAATCAGAGCTTGATTTATTTTCATTAAATGTATTTTTTCTATTCAGTTGGAAGCATTCCGAACTGTTTTCCATGTTCACGTATTTATTGACAACTTTAATATATGTCAGTATGTTTGTACTTATACTTTGTAAGTATAACAAAAAAAGAGGGATTGTACAAGGATTTATGCAGCAGTTTAGTGATGTATTTGTCGTCATGTCAACATGATAGTGGCTAACTGAGTTATATAACGTTTGATCTCACACAATCCATCCCTCCATCTATCTATTTCTACATCCTTTCCTCCATCCCTCCCTCCATTCTATCCTCCCTCCATACATCCTTTCCTAAACTGTTTCTTCCCTCTGTCCCTCCCTCCCTCTCTTCCCCTCTCTCTATCCCTGCCACAGCTGTGGAGCAACACCAGTAAGTGGGTCATCCTGCTTTTGAGGAAGTGTGGAAGATTCTAGAGCCCCACGGGCAGCTTGCGTTGGCTTAATCAACGTAGCAAACCGATTAACGTGACCCGGCTATTTATGTTCAGCGTGTCATTAACAGTGGGTCAACAAAATCACTGTAGGTGTAGAACAATGGAAGGGTTTCACTTTTTCAGCTGTGAGGTTCTGTTTGGAACCAAGACGGGGGCTTCTCTATCTGACCAGGGATGATGCGGACAGTCACTGAAAACTGGGTTCTGCCTCTTTTCTAACAAATGGGTTATTTTGTAAGAGAGTGGTGGAATCCTCTGCTGTTAGATCTTTATTAACGACTCACTGTGACTCCCTCCTTCCTCCACCCTGTCTGCTAGATGAACACCTTATTATTAGAAGTATAAGTATTACAGATGTACCCTCACTGTCATGAAGGGACACTCTCTCTGGCTCCCCAGGATAGAGCCCCTCGTCGCCCCGGAACAGGCGAGAGGGGGAGGGCGGCCCTGCCTCCCCCCCACCAGGACGTGACTCCCCCACTCCGGACGCATCTGACCAACAGAGCAACAAACAAGATGTGGTCACCTCACTGCCCCCTGAGTCTGGCCCCGTCTAAACATCTCTGCTGACCAGCCTCCCTGCTGTCCAGTTGGAAGTGTTGGATGATGGTAGGGTTGGACGGCATGGCACACACTGCAGTTACTCTGGGAACATGAGGTCAGGGGTGGAGGATGTGATGAGCCCGTCTGGGGGAGCTCTCACCTGCTGATCGCCAGTTGAAGGACTTCTCAGATGAGCTGGAGGAGAGGAGGAGAGGACAGGGGGGAGGAGGGGAAAGAAGGATGAAACAGGACAGGAAAAGAGAGGAGGAAAGGACAGGGGGGAGGAGGAGAGATAATGGATATCAGCACATGCATGGCATCTCACACACAATACAGGACGGTTATCACGATCAAGACGCGTCACAAACAAGCGATCTATCCCCCGGCAGCATGCAGCAGGGGTCAGCAGGGGTCATCACTGTGCGTACCTGCTGCTGTCTCCGCCCAGAGACTCTGCTCCCAGCATGCATCTCTCCAGCTGGCTGGCCACAATCTGACGCTCCTCCTCCAACTCTCGGGTCAGACGCTCAAACTGCAGCTCCTACGGAGACACGCAATGTTCAAACCAAGGAGTCAGGCCAGTCGGTCTGGATGAAGAGAGGTGGAGGGGGAACACAGAAAGGTCTGGAAGACACACCAGGGGACACCGAATAATCAGCGTAGATCAACTGTCACATCAGAGTTCAATCCCCTCTCTCTCTATCCCCTTAATTTCCTGTCATTCTTCTGTCTATCTCAATAAAGTAGAAAAAGATTTCCAATTTTTTTTTTTTTTTATGTAAGGACTAAAAATGTTGCATATTGAGCAGAGATGACTAACTGAACGACACGGTCAGAAATAACCCACCGATCACCACAGTAATCTTGAGGAAAAGCCTGCGGCGCAAGAATGACGTTGAAGGACATAATCCAAATATGTGTTTTACAAAAGAGGCTTTGTTGTATTTAGGTCAGCAGTGCTCTTCAGAGAGCAGCATCTAAAGATATGGCCCTGGATCCTGGACCAGAGGAGGACCACGTCTTCTCACCCAGCTCCCAGATCCTGGACCAGGGCAGAGGAGGACCACGTCTTCTCACCCAGCCCTGGATCCTGGACCAGAGGAGGACCACGTCTTCTCACCCAGCTCCCAGATCCTGGACCAGGGCAGAGGAGGACCACGTCTTCTCACCCAGCCCTGGATCCTGGACCAGAGGAGGACCACGTCTTCTCACCCTGCTCCCAGATCCTGGACCAGGGCAGAGGAGGACCACGTCTTCTCACCCTTCTCCCAGATGCTGGGCTGGGTGTGCTTCTCTTGCCTGGGTGGCACGGTTAGAGATTGAAAACTAAGATAAGACAGACAAACTCAGAAGAGAAGCTGGATATTCCCACGGAGACAGGACTACATGTTCGACAGAATGCACGTCTACACTATCAAAACTAAATTAGGATAAAATGTCAGTCAAAAAAGTCCTTATGTTGGGATGACGAGCCTCCAGCAGAGTGAACAGATCTTCCCAGTGTGTGTCAGAGTGTGGAGCTGCCAGTCTCATGCCAAGCACCGCCAGTCAGCGTCCCGCACCAGCTGTGTTGTAGCGTGAAAGAAGAAGTGTCTTCTCATTGTCTGTTGTCATAAAGAGTGTCTTGTCTGTGGAGAGGGACTGATTCTTTCCATCTTCTTCTCCTACAGGTCAACCAGACCAGCTCACAGACCCACACACTCCAGCAAACCCCCCGGTGCAAACACACGGCCGATTAAAACGCCACAGCTTTAAGAACTAGACACTCCATGGATATTCCAGCACGTGGTTAAGCAGGGAGGATAGAATCATTAGAAACAAAAGAACCGTCTGAATGAAAGGTTCTGAACAAAACCATCATCAGGGTTGTCGCGTTCCATTTCAGAACCTCAGGAGTATTCTGAGTTCCAAACATCAGACATAAAGCTCATGAAGGGATCTTTTCTAAACGAAGGTTCTATCTGGAACCCTTTTACATGGGCTTCTTGGATTGAACCGTGTGGAGTGATTAAGATCCAGGCTGTCAACACATCTGACAGCAGAAAACACACCCAGGCCTCAGTGGTATGACTACTCAGTAGTGTAGCCTGCGCTGCACAACACCAGCCTGCTCCACTCATAACCTCACAGAAGGTCGTAGAAATCTACCCGGCCACGTTACATTAACACTGAAAAATAACAGAACTCAATTTTTTTCAGAAGGTCAGATCCGTTTTTTATTTGCATGTCGATCTCGCTTGGTTTCCACAAATAAATGTGATGAAACGCCTACGTAAAACATGCCTGCTTTGCCTGCCTTAGCCGGCATACACTAGAGATTCAAAGAGACGGTTGAAGTTTGGGCAGGATAATGTCATTTGATTGAACCAGCTCTTCTTTTCTGACATCAGCTCAGCGATGCTGAGTTGAGCTGTTCAGTGTTGAGTCCAGTTTGAGCTGCAGTCTGCTAGGATAGCTGTTCACAGTACACACACAACACACTGTTCACAGTACACACACACACAACACACTGTTCACAGTACACACACACACACTGTTCACAGTACACACAGACTGTTCACAGTACACACACACAACACACTGTTCACAGTACACACACACTGTTCACAGTACACACACACAACACACTGTTCACAGTACACACACACTGTTCACAGTACACACACACACAACACACTGTTCACAGTACACACACACTGTTCACAGGACACACACAACACCGGGGAACGAGCGAACCCAGTCAAGGTCTTCTCTACTTCTCTACTGAGGAATCCCAGTCTCTCAGATCCTGCAGGATGCTCACTCATGTCATATGTTCTAAACAAACATATGCTTACTCCTGAAAGGCTCCAAAATGCAGTTCAGACCTCAGGCCTACACAGCCTCTGCAGATTGCGATAATGCTCATCAGCAGAAACGACTAGGGAAGGGAGCGGACACACAACATGCTGACAGACAGGATCTGAACAAGAGACACGAGACCCGACCTGCTGGTTGCTGCATGTCATGTTTGGGTACAGGGACCACAACATGGTAAGGGAAGGAGAAAGACAAACATGGAGGAAGGGAGAGAAATAGTATCCAAAGAGAGAGAGAGAGGGGGGGGGGGGGGGGGGGGGGGAGAGAGAGAGAGAGGGGAGAGGTTACTGAACCTGCTCTTTCACGGAGGCCAGGAGATTAGTGGTGGTGGTGGAGGACGTGTCAGGCTGAAGGCTCTGGACACTCGGTCTGTCTCTGGACGGTTTTGGTGCTTCCCCTTGGCCGGTACCTCCCTCCATCTCTGCCCTCTGCTTCGAGGCTGGCGGGATGCGTAACCCCTGCCCCCTGCAAAGGATATGCACCGCCGGTCACACCGACAGACAACAGCAACGCATCGCGTTAAGCCATCGTGTCAAGTGCAGAGTCAACTAACCAAACCGTGCAATGTCAAAATATCATATCTTACTACTTTGTCATTCAGTGTGGTGTATGAAAGACTTAACGAAACCATGCCACGGGTGTACAGTTTAATATAAAGCTTATAGAACCATGCCTACTGTGATGGTGTATGAAAAATCAGTCTTACCGAACAACACATTTGAATGACTACAATTGTAGTGGTAAATTATGTAAATGCACGGCTAACACACATAGGTTTCTATTCTGCAACAGCTGCATAAACTACAAGTGACGAGCAGGCGCAATTTCTTACCAGCCAGATGTTGATTTGACCTATTTGGTCAGCAAGAATCCATCACTGCCAATACGAGGAAACGTAACAGCTACATTGTACATGCAATGCTATTTTGACAGCGCAGCACATGCATTCAAAATATATTTACCAACATGCACAGCCTGTCGCCCGTAGTTTTTTTCGAGTCTGATATTACCAATATCTATTCGCCATCCTCGTCCACCCAACCACCAGCGCTTAAAGGAGTAGAATGTGACGTCACCATGCGGTTCGTAGGAGATCTGGATTGTAGGCAATGACAAGTAGCCTATAGCCTAGGTTCGGTCGGAGGGAGATATAGATGTTGGTGTTCCGTTTGTGATGCCATTTCAACGTTTGATAATGGCAAAAGGTAGGTTAATGTTGCCAATATTAAAGATATATTTTATAAATCAGATATGTTTAAGGCCTGTTAGTTGTTGAATCAATGGTTCAATCAATCGATACTTATGGCCTTATCACTTATCAATCGATACTCAGCCTATCCGTGTCAGTAGCGTAATTGGATGACTTATTTTAATACGCTGTTTATGAGCACTAAACTTGTTAAATTCTACTTAGGTTACTGGTAGTAATACAATTTTGAAACTGAATAATTATTCTCATGTTTTTGTTGAATTTTACATGATCAACTACTTGAGACAATTATGGACAAATTACTCACCAAAACACATGACAGCTGGTTCATGCACATGCCATTTTATTCAAATGACTGGTTCACAAGAGCTTCAGTATAATCCACTAGAGTAAAACGTGAGGGTCGTACATTTATTGTTAAACCGGATCTCCGCAGCAGAAACCCTGTGAGGATCACACACTGTGTACCGAGACACCACTCCACGCACCCCACTGCCGTCCATGCTAAGATTTGAATCTGTAACTGAGTCAAAGTCTTGGCAAATAAAACAATTACATGGTAGAATAAGCAACGACGGAATGTACAAGTAGCGTCACGTGATCAGCTATCAATGCGGTACCTTAACTTCAAAAGCAAACTCAAGAGTGATACAGTCGCCATTCCTTACTTCGTATGTACAAGTGACAGAAAACAGATCGCTAACAGGGTTTCTATGACGACCACCGGGACAGGGGTTAGGCTGAGGAACAGAAGCCCCTCTCCGGATTCCGTTTCTGTTCACGTCCACGTCGGTTGAGCTCAAACTGTGGTCGTGTTTGACCCGGGAGGTGAAAACATCATGTGTCACGTACATCCCTGTGGTGTGGCAGTGGTAGGCCGCGTTCACAAACACCTTTCACAGCACCAAAACACACCTATTCAACACCACTAACACCAGCGCACACACATATCATACAATTCATCTTCCTGATCGGTTCAGAACAACGATAGAAACATTGCAGGAATCAATTGATGTACAGGGAAACAACATGATTTAAATAATAATCATTCACAATCAACTGGAAAAATAAATAAATGAAAAAGTGAGTAAAGTTTTGTGTTAGTAAGTACCACAGAGTCAGGATGAGAGACAGGGGCAAAATGTTAGTAGTGATCATGTGACAGGGTGGTCATGTGACAGGCCATCCACCTCAGGTGATAACCCTCATCCTTCCTTCCTCCTACTCCAGGTCGTCATCCTCCTCAGCTGCGATGGTGCTGGTCTGTTCCGAGGTAACACCTGGAAAAGGACAAGCAGTTTGGATTAGTTCCAAGCTCCGCCTTTTTACCCAATCCTGTTAGGGCATTTAAGGCAAGAGGCAAGACGAAGACGTGCTGTAAAGTCACAGCCTGTTCTGCCCCAGGTGGATGTGACATACTGGAAGCATCGTCATCGTTCGGAGTCTTCTTCTCTTCCTCCACATAACCAAAGCTCAACAGCTTGGACATGCTTACAGGGACTACTTTCTTGTCATAGGACCTTGAGAGAGCAAGGGAGAGAGAGAGACAAAGACTTGTTTACTCTGAAAAGGCATTTCATAATTAAATCCAAATCCAATCAAATGTATGAAGCCCTTTGTAGAAACAATGTCAGAGGGCTTAACAGATGCCAGCAGATCAACACCTAACCGATCTCAACAGAGAAAACTGGGAAGGATAATATCTACAGATTCCATGTTGTGTCCTGTACCATTTTGTTCAATCGTAGACAGGGAGGACAAAGAGAGAGAGTAAGCAAGAGTAAGTAAGACAGAGAGAGAGGCCTTCCTCCATCATGCGTCAGTGTGGTGGATCTGGTGCACAGGATGAGAACCAGCGCTCTACTCACGTTCTCTTGTACTTGTTGGCCTGGGTTAGAGACAGGCCGTCCAGCTGAGCAGCAGCTCCATGGACCTGCACACGCAAACCACAACAACCATCACTTCTCTGTGCTTTGGCTAAATAACTGACCACACAGCAACATCAAATGGAGAGAGCTAGCATGCTCCTTTAGAGTCCAAATCAAGCAATAAATCAATCCATAAATAGGTAAATAATAGCATACTGTTGTGAGACTTTAAGGAAGCGGAGGGATGTAATGAGTTGACAGTGATCTGATGAACCCGGTAGACGGTCAGATATCTTGATGGATCTGATGAATAATCATTAGTCATGCAAAACAAAATGGTTATTATGACCTACAGCTACTGCAGCGCCAGCTACGTACGCATGTCTCATCTGGAATAATATAACATTCAAAACATGTAGGAGCTAAAAAGACAAACAAAAAAGGTACAAAAGAGGGAAAGCTTCTTCCTTAGGTCTGAAAGGTCCTGAGTCAAGTCTTAAGTCTCAGTCCAAGTCATGGTCTGTGCAGATGTTCCCCGTTTGGTGCTTCTGTCACAGCGCACCAGAGCTATGCTTCTCTAACCACTAAACTGCATGTAGTGAAGCTCCTCTAACCACTAAGCTGCATGTAGTGAAGCTCCTCTAACCACTAAGCTGCATGTAGTGAAGCTCCTCTAACCACTAAGCTGCATGTAGTGAAGCTCCTCTAACCACTAAGCTGCATGTAGTGAAGCTCCTCTAACCACTAAGCTGCATGTAGTGAAGCTCCTCTAACCACTAAGCTGCATGTAGTGAAGCTCCTCTAACCACTAAGCTGCATGTAGTGAAGCTCCTCTAACCACTAAGCTGCATGTAGTGAAGCTCCTCTAACCACTAAGCTGCATGTAGTGAAGCTCCTCTAACCACTAAGCTGCATGTAGTGAAGCCCTCCTGGGAAAGAGACGATGATGGGATCAACTCAGAGATGGACGGATGCAAACTGAGGAGTGGAGGGGGGGGGGGCTGGATGATGAAACAATAAGGAAAGACCATGATGTCACTGATGGCAAGAGGGGTGAGGAGGGGGGATTTAAGTTCCGTCACCTTCTCTTTCCCCTGGGCAAAGCTATCAGTGTCCCTCTCCCAGGAGGAGCAGTTATCAGTCCCAAAGGGAGCTGCCAGGGCGTGCCTGGAGCCTTTAGACTGGCTCCTGGAGTGCCCATCTGGGCTCATCATGTCAGGGGAACTGGCTTGACTGCCGCTGAAAACACAAAAGCATCAGAAGTCGCCCTCTCTCCGCGGATAGGAGGCCAGGCGACAGCTGGAGAGCAGGCAGGACACACGCCTACTGCACGCCCTCCCAAACACAACTGGTTTGGTTTTGCAGTGTTAGTATGCACGTCTTTGTGAAACGTGACTTCCTCCAATAACGTCCCAGTTGTCTTACCTCTTTGACCTTTGTGACCCGGATGGTCCAGAGAACCAATCAGATGGGTTGTAGTTTTGGGGGGATTGGTTTTCTGCTTCGATATCGTCGTGGGAAAGTAACCCTGAGGAACCAAGAACATGTACAGAGAATGAGACCAGGGGGATGATTCATAGACTGTTTGACAGTCACGGATAATGAACAGGAAATATGTGAATGTAAAGATATGTAGGCAGTATGTAAAAGTGTGTTAAGTGTGTCATGTAAAAGTGTGTAAGATTATCTGGCAACTGTTTAGGTTATTGTTACATGTTTACCATTTAAATCCTAGGGGGGAAAACACTCAACACTTTTTTTTATTTCACGAAATAATTAGACCTGGGCTATTGTGGTTTTGTTGAGTTTGAGCGGCTTCTGGAGCAAAACTATGAACCCACCCTTCTGTCCGCCTTGCTTGGCCAGTTTGACATATTCAGAATCCGAAGCAAATATCCCCACGCGACGCCCGCTAGTCCTCGCCTCCGGGGCGCTTTCGCTTGCGATCTGGGACAGCCCCGGGATCTGCGACGTCGGACCAACAACTCCGTTGGACGGTGTCCCTGGCTTGATACCTGCAAGACGACAATAACATAAAATAGTAGCATACTACCTTGTTGGTAATACATCCTTTCTTCATGACTGGCATCACATACGCGGTTTGTGTCTAAATGTAAATTCGCTACCGTACAATTCCGGTTCAGTTTCATCCACGTCTAGACATGATTCCCCCTGACTAACACCGCGGCGCTGTGCTCACCTCCAGGTTTAGTCCTCCGATGGTTGGGTGCAGCACTCATAGCTGATAGTGGTGATATCCAGAGGCAAGAATGCTGATACCATAAAATAAAGAACGTCAATATACAGCAAGATGTTTAACAACATACAACACTGCCCGTAACGCCAGTTAACAGTAACAAGCAAACTAGTAACCAACAACTGCAACGGCTCTTCAGAAATATGCAAAATTAAAAATCGGTTAACAAAGCCACTCGCTAGCATTGTCTGCACATTAGCCAGCTAGCCGGCTAGCTAGCTAGACCAGCGTAATTTAGCAAGCTATCCAACATTCACTCGCTAATGCAAATACGTTTGATATATGACTAAGTACGCAGTTAATACACCCATCTACAAATACGAATATGTTCAAATAATAGCATTTAGCTCACACAGTTCAGGCGGCTTCAATTCTTTGTCGAATCGATGTGTCTCTAATCGACTAACTGGGTGGACACTTCTTCCAAACGACTTCCTGAACCTAGGATGTACTTCCGGTCCGTGTTCACGTAAGATTCTTAGTATTTCTGTCATTTGAGGTTTTTCTATTGTTCATATAGTAAATACATATAAATAAAAATCTATAAATACTTAAATGAAAAACATCGATTTGCAAATGGTTTTGAACAATGGGGAAGCAGGCTAGTTTAAATAGTTTGTATGTATCGGATTTAGCAGCAGAGGGCATCATCATTGCCCCGTCATGAAACAACTTCTGCTTTCCTCTTCTCCGCACATTCAAGTCTCCAACCTGAAAGATCTGTATGTTTTCTCGTAAAAAAAAAAAAAGGATTTTGAAGACCGCTCTATGTAAAAAAAAATAATAAAACAAAAATCTTTATAAAAAAGGACGTTGAGGACCCCCCAAGTACAAAAAAGAAATGTGTATAAAAAGAATGTTGATGACCGCTTAATGGCTACAAATATTAAAAACACAGATATAAAGAATAATCAAATCATCTTTATTTGGTTCCAGTTTCACTGTAGACACTACGACAAAAAGTGTGGCCTATGTTACAATATCGTATTATGTTGGACATAAATACATCGAAGTAGAAAGTTAACAGTTCCTTTGTACACTTCCCATCTCACACAGTACACATTCTCCACATCCCATTAGCAAGTCAAATCAATACTCATATACCCAAATGTATCGTTTTTTATATCAATCTTGTTGAGTTAACATGTCAGAAAAAAGGAACAATTCATTTAAAAGTTGTTCCTTTAAAAAAAAGGTAATATCTTTCTATAAAAATATAGCATTTCATAAAAATGTAACTATAACAATAAGATAGAAATGTGTGAACCTAGAAAGGCATATTACAATAAATCCAGATTACCGTGAGCGCACATATTCACATTTAAAAATGGATACACAACTGTCCTTCATCATACAATTATGATGTGAGACACAAATATATTGTACATGTTGTCGCTAAATTGTCATCAAATGTCATGTCATTTGTGGATGGGAAACAAAACCAAATTTGTCCTAAAATCACAACCAAGCATTTATACATCTTCTTTAAAACTCTTTCCTTAGTAGCCTATAAACACAACCTTCCACAAGTCCTTCATCTCTTTCTGTTCCTCATGGGCTCGGGTGTGCACTAAGGCAAAGAAAGCGCTCAACTTTCATTAGTCTAAACAACACAATCCACACAGTCCAACACAGTGTACACATCAGTAAGTAAGCAGATTAGGTTAATATATTATACATTTGGAAAAACAGCGCTAGAGTGGAGTGTTGGAGCAGGCTTATGGTATCAATCCAAAACACAATCCTGTGATTAAGGATTATCAATTACACATTATGCTGAGCACGATTATCTCGGCCCACAGCTTCAATGTATACGGACAACCACAAACCACATCCCAGATATCGAGCCTTCCCAGCGTGTCCGCCACCCTCCTAGATCCACAGTACCAGACTGTTCTAAAGGGGTGAGAGTTGCTACAAAGCTTTGTTTCCGTCAACAGTAAAGATTCTCCCCTAGGCAGCGGTTTGCAACAGTACTCCTACAATGTGATACTGTGGTGAAGATGTGAATGCCAAAGATGGGCAAAACGTTTTCCTGGTTCTATTTTCCAGTTGAAACAAATGTTCACTACTGGACAAAACAGGTTTGTATCCTATACAAACCCAAAGTGCCTAGTGTGTCCTGTCGATGAACTGCAGGTTGATGGGCGCCCCGGGGCACAGCAGGCCATGGGTCTTGGCTTTAACGTCTTCTGTGAGAGGTGACACCCCAATGTGGAAATTCTGGATAAGCTGCAAAAAATGGAGACACATTGACGTCAGACAGCTAATGTGTGTGAGAGCACTAGCGTGTGTGTGTATGTGTGTGTGTGAGAGCACTAGCGTGTGTGTGTATGTGTGTGTGTGTGAGAGCACTAGCTAGTGTGTGTGTGTGTGTGAGAACACCAGCGTGTGTGTGTGTGTTACATTTACATTTATGCATTTAGCAGACGCTTTTATCCAAAGCGACTTCCAAGAGAGAGCTTTACAAAAGAGCATAGGTCACTGATCACTGATCGTGTTAGATCCGTACCCGTGTGAGCGCCAGGTGCATCTCCAGCTCAGCGATCCTTCGCCCGATGCAGCTGCGGATGCCATAGCCGAAGGGGATAGAGCCAAAGTTATCCACCCTGTCCGTGTTATCCTTCCTGATCCAGCGCTCCGGACGGAAGTCATTAGCCCCGGGGAAGTTCTCCTCCTCCATAGAGGTGGAGTAGTGGCACAGAGCCAGCTGTGTCTGGTCAGGGGGAGAGGCCATCATGTGTTTAGGTTTTACTGACAGAAAAATCCAGCAACAAATCTGTTTATTGAACTCGGTGAGACCAAAAAAGGATATGTTTTTGGGAGTCTTTTTAAATGGTCACTGTGTGTGTGTGTGTGTGCACGTGTCTGTGTGTAGCTTGACTAATGCAATGTTGTGTTACATCTTTGCTATAATGGGTTTGGCTACAGTTGTCTTCCTTTTCTTTGGCTTGCTCACTAGCCAGCTTCACACACACACACACACACGTATCTTACCCCTTTGGGGATGAAGTAACCACCCAACACCAAGTCATCTTGAGTAATCCTTCCGTTGCCAGGGAGAACTGGAAACAACCTGCTCCCAGAGACAAAGAAAGAGAGAGGAAAAGAGGAAGAGAGAGGGAGAGAGACAGGCAGAGAGAGAGGCAGAGAGGCAGAGAGAGAGACAGAGAGACAGGCAGAGAGAGGCAGAGAGAGGGGGAGAGGCAGAGAGAGAGGCAGAGAGGCAGAGAGAGGGGGAGAGAGTAAGTGGAGAACACAAAGGCAGGCCTGTCACATTACTGCTGCAACACAGGAGGCCCCACCGTGGAGCCAGACACAAGTTACACAACAATTCCTGTTCAAAGCTATTTGGAGACGAGGAGAGAGAGAGACAGACAGACAGTACCTGAGGGTCTCCTTCACCAGCCCCCTGATGAGAGGTAACCGTGAGATGTCGTCGGCTGTGGCGATGGTTCCCTCCCCCAGGGTCCGGGTCACCTCCTGGTAGATCTGCTGCTGGATCAGGGGGTGGCGTGCCAGCAGGTAGGACGCCCAGGACAGGGTGAACGATGTCTGCAGGAAGGAGGAACACTCAAGGTTGGTTTTACTTCTTAGATTCTTACATTTCCTAGGAGGAAACATTGTTTACTTATTTCTATTTTACATTTGTAAAATGAGAGATTATAGTTGATCATATTTATCTTTTTCTACCCAATTGGAAATGTCCTTGAAATTGACAGATTTTGTATGTTCACATACTTATGGACAATATGTTTGTACTTAAACTTTATAAGTATCCTTTAAGCATACTTTTCTTTGTTTGGGTACAACATCATTCTTAAAGTGATCCCTGTCATACCCTTCAATCTCCCTCCTCCCTCCCTCCCTCACCACACAGGCCTCCTCCACAGCAGAAGGCTCCAGGTGGTTGGTGAGGCATTTGCCTCCCTCTCTGTGTAAGACTAATTACTCCTCTTCCTAAACCCTGTTGGTGACCTTTCAGTCACCATCCTGCACGCCTCGTTCCTGCCCTTCTCCTTATCTCCCTTCCTGATGGAGCTGTTTCCATCAGCACATCTCTTCCTCCTTCCCACTCTCTGTCTGGGTGTCACACCAACTTTAATTCATATCCTGTTCTTTCCTTTTCCTCCCTCCCTCCCTCCCTCCCTCCGCAACACACAGCTCCTGGGACCACACACACCCTCCCCACTCCCCTCCGGGCTGTGACCACACACCCTGCCCACTCCCCTCCGGGCTGTGACCACACACCCTCCCCACTCCCCTCCGGGCTGTGACCACACACCCTCCCCACTCCCCTCCGGGCTGTGACCACACACCCTCCCCACTCCCCTCCGGGCTGTGACCACACACCCTCCCCACTCCCCTCCGGGCTGTGACCACACATGCCCTCCAGGTCATACCGTGTCCACACCGGCCAGCAGCATCTCTGTCATGTTGGCGTAGATTTCCTCCAGGTTCATCTCCCTGGTGAGCAGCATGTGGGTGAGCAGCCCTCCCCTCACCTCCTCCCCCCTGGACACCTGGGCCTTGATGTCTGCAAGACGCCTGTCAACGTGGATCTGGCCTGGGGGGGGGGGGGCGGGGGGGGGGGGGGGGGGGTGAAAGTTATCCAACTGTGTGCCCGCTGTTAGATCTCTGTTTGGCTGACAGTGAAGGGTTATCTCCTTACAGTCCTTTCAGGGGCCAGCTATCAGATACACACCCATTCACCCACACACAGAGAGGGGGGGTTGATTCATCTTTCCATATTTCAGTACCTGCAGTAGGTACAGTGGACAAATGTGCTTGTAGCAGAGATGGAGGGAGAGAGAAGCAGAAGTAGCAGAGATAGAGAGAGATGGAAGTAGCCGAGATAGAGAGAGATGGAAGTAGCAGAGATTGAGAGAAAGAAGCAGAAGTAGCAGAGATAGAGAGAGAGAGGGGAGAGAGAAGCAGAAGTAGCAGAGATAGAGAGAGAGGGAGGTAGCAGAGATGGAGAGAGAGAGAGGGGAGAGAGAAGCAGAAGTAACAGAGATGAACAGAAGAAGAAGAGCAGAGTATTACTCACTGAAGTGGAAGAGGCCGTCCCAGGAGCTGCAGAAGTCCTCCCAGGGTTTGGGGATAAGGGGGCGGAGCCACTTGGGGATGGCTCCAGCGTACATGGTGGTCTTGAAGGAGCTGAACATCAGATGCAGAGCGGTAATGTAGTCCTGGCTCTTCTTGGGGATTTCGTTCTCCAGGCAACCCAGGCGACACTCGTACAAGATGGCTGCCACACCTGAGAGAGGGGGAGGGGGTTCATTTACATTCCGCATCTAACACTGCATATTTATATATATATAGGCTGAAGATGAGGAGCGTGTATATATATATATAGAATATGTATGAGATTTACTGAATATAGATTTATAGGATAGACATAAGATAAACAGTAACTATGTAGGATGGATATAAGATAAAGGCCTTTCTTATTCTGCCAGAGCGTCCCATCTCCCATGGCCAGGGCAGAGGGACGGGTCCTACCTTCCATGGCGTACTTGAAGAACATGTCGTTGATGTTAAGGACGGTGCTGCCGTCTGTTTGCTGGCCGCGCAGGGTGCGTACCCTGGTCACCATGTCGGTCACCACCTCGTTCACGTCATCGCTGAACGCAGCCACGTCACGTGGCCGCATGATCAGCTGCCTGAGCACGCTCCTCATCTTCAGCCAATCATCGCCCTCCCTGCTCAGACAGAGGGGAGGAGGGAGGAGTGTTAGAGGCTCCTCCCTTCTCCTCGTCATGTGACCCACCACCACCAATTCCCCCCCCCCAACCACTGCTGGCTAGGGTGGATCTGTCTTTCACAGACAGGTCACAGGTCACACTCGTTAACTAACTCGTTAACCCTTCCCGCCGCTGTCGACTCACCCGATGATTGGGGTCGATGGGTGCGGGGTTAGGAGGGGCGTTGTGTACAGGACGAGGGGGGGGGGGGGGTCAGATTACACTCACGCTGAGATCAGGCCGGTGGAACGACCCCTCATGTCGCGGTACTCCTTCCAGGACTCCATGTTTGCCCTCTGAGGGGCCACTCCCTCCGCCCTGAGGGCCTGGGCCACCAGGTCACGCCCCGCCACCGACACCACCAGCTGGGGCCCGAAGCGGGACTTGAAGATCTTCCCATACTTCTGGGAGTGCTCCATCTGAGGACAGAAGGACAGGCAGACAGGGAGAGGTTAAAGGCAGCTGGAGATTAAAATAGGATAAGGTAATGTGCTTTTGAGAAGGAGTTTTTTTTGCAATGTACAGTGCTGTGAAAACGCTCTGACCACTGAGGCAAGTACCCTCACCAGGAAACAATCAGAAGTCTATGAATGTTTCTCAATAAATAATGTTTTAGGAAAAGCACACTGGTATGCTATTAGTTTTTACATTTTACAATGTAACTCATGTTTTGAGTCGTATAATTTGAAGCTAATATATTTGGGTGAAAATAACAGGAAAATGCAATGTAGATCTATGCATGAATGGTAAGTCACCCCTTGCTTTAGAGAAAAGTAAGAAACATCAGTCTCTCCTGTTGTTGTTGCATGTCAAAAAGATACACTGGTCCCCTCTCCTTTCAAAGTAGCCTAATATTGTCTCCCAAAAATCTACATCGGATCTCTTCATTGTTACACGCTCCCTGTTGTCTTTCAAATGTTAAGACGAGACGTGATTCATCAGCAAACTCAACTTTGAACTGTGTCCAAATACAGATCTCCGATATGGTATCTTTAAAAGCTGCCTAAAGAGTATTAGTCCTATCGATCAACTTTTAGTTTACCCAAAATCGAGATTGTGTATTTTCCTGGTCACAGAGTAGGCTGATACCAGTGGGCCATACCGGAATTTAAATACAGTAGACGGAGTTTGACTCTAAAATGCAGGAACAAAAGACTGACCTGAATTTCATGGATTCTGCTGAATCCATCGCGATAGAAAAACTCAACGAGATTGCCAATGGCACTTGGGCCCGGCATCTCCTTCAGACTCTTGATTCCAGCCGCCTCCTTTCCAATCTCCACCGGCGTCGGTGTAATCAAACCGTCCGGTAAAGCCTGCTCATCCGAAGAGGTCATTGGCATGGACTCGCTGGCTGCAGACTTGTGCAGCCTCCGCCCCACGACTGATAACTGCATTTTCAGCATTTCAGTTTGAAGACTCTTGCAGAAAAGATGCGCAATTTTATTCTGTAGAGCCATTGTGCAGTTTTTTTGTTTTTTGTTTAAAGTTGAAAATTAAAACTGTTTGAAAAGTTGCTCGGTGAAGTTGCGGCGTTCACGACTGCTTTGCGCTCTGAATGCTCAATGTACGAGACTGCTGTCGTCGTTCTGGAGCACCAACTGTTCTGCTCGGTGGACGGGTCCGTTCAGCCTTTGCCTGCTTTTGCAACTTGAAGCCTGCTTAGGGATTGGATGTTGATTTTTGGGGAGGGAGACCAATGATCTTTATACGGATGGTTGTGGGCGTTTCCCTCAAGAAACTCACTTGTTAGGGAGGATAGAACAACGTGCCTAAAATGGTGTTGCATCACCGAAAATCACGTAAGCCAGAAAATCCCAAAAACCACTCTATTTTCACAACACATGGCACGAGTTTGCACCCCACACACACACACACACACACACACATACACACACATGGTTCAATACCCCAGATAACCTGTTGATACAAAAGGGTGAAAAGGTTTTCTGAGAATGCGTAATTACCTACAGAAAAACAGTAAGCTACAGCAAGGTAGTCTGCCAACCCTTACAAAAAAGAAGTATACTTCAAGTTTATTTTGTAAGTATACTTAGTATAAAAAGTATACTATTATCATCTTACTTAAAGTATTCTAGCAGTGTACTTATTTATATACTATTTTGTACTAAGTAAACTGAATTGGCCCACTTTTTAGGTCATTTAGTACACTTTAAAGTATACTTATAGTGTATTTCAAGGTTTACTTTTGAATACTGTGAAGAAGCCTGTGTATTGCACTTTCAGTTCATTAAGTATACTTCTTAAAGTGCCTCAAAGTATACTTTTCAATACTTTCAAGCGCACTTTCAATCAATGTAAGTACCTCAAGAAGTAAAATAAATAATTGTACTATGACTTACTAGTATATTAAAATGTTTAGGGGCCGCTCAAACGCCTCTGATCTGAACTTGGCGAGAACGGGGGCAAAGTACACTGTAGGGATGGGCGGATCGATCCTGAAGTATCGATATTTTCGATACTGGCATTGTATCAAAAGGATCGATTCTCAATTTGAAATATCGATCTTAACCGTGATTTATTTTAAACAATGATTTTAGAATATTTTTATAATAGTAGTATGCCGTATCGTATAGAAATGTACTTAAATAAGAAAGTCAATGGGAACTATTTTTTCTTCCGCTGTGTCTGTGCTTATCTTGAGTTCATCAGCGGCAGCGCGCCGCGCTCTCTCACTCTCACTCAGTGAAAGCACACTCAGCGCAGATTCGATTGCATTGCTGCGGTCATGACTGAAAGAAAAATAAGTGTAATCTGGATTCCTTTCACTCCAGTTAACAACGATGAAGCTTCACGTGACATATGTCAAAAAACTATACGCCATTGTGGCAATACCCCAAACATGACAAAAGCACGATACTTTTGTCATGTTTGGGGTATTGCCACAATGGCGTATAGTAAGCATCTAAAAGTTAAACACCCTAAAGAGTATGACGAAGTACAGATGACGCGAGCAAAGGAGGCATCACAGACAGTAATGTATATTGCTGATGATTTGATATTAACAACAATGGCTTTCGGAATGTATTCTGAAATTACGCATAATACATCATGATGGTCTTGAAAGTACTTCCACTTTGATGGAAAATAAAAATATTGGTAAAGCCTATGCCTAGCGCACTGCAGATTCTTATCTATAGTAACTATTTATTTCTCCCATAATTAACTATTGAATCCAGATTTTCTTATAAAACGTATCAGTCATTTAACTCATGGTTACAATGGTAAACCAGCAATGACAATTTCCACGCAACAAAACACTACATTCTAAGCAGACACATTTGAAAAACAAAATTCATGAAGTTATGTTTGTATTTTGAACAAACGGCAAAATTATCAGCAAATGTTAACACTATTTACCGCCTTGCATCATGGGAATTGACCAGCCAATGAGCCACGCTATCTTCATTTTTTCACGTCGTTATTTCGTTCCTCAGTCAGTTTGACAGCATAACCTTTAAACGCATTATTCAACCCTTCTGTCTGGTTCTTTCTCAAGTAGATTTTTAGTTTTTTTCCATTAATACTCCAATTGATAATTATTAGTATAAGAGTGTAGGGCTTCAGAATGTTTTGGCAGTAATTAAGGTTACAGCTTCAGTACCAAAAAAGATTCAATGTGCAATGCATAATAGATTTTAATAGACATTAATAATTAGAATGAGATGGATCTAAAAAATGTAACCTGTAATGTACTTTAAAATTATTTTGACTGTTTTTGCTGTTTAATATTGGAAAACGTGCATCCTGCTCCAGAAGAAATGTATACCATTTTCTGTTTCTAAGCATAGTTCTTAAAAGTATATCAAAAGTGAACTATTTTCTAAGCATACTTCTTAAATGTATATCAAAAGTGAACTAAAAGTGTACTATCCCTATTTTAGGATACTTATAGTATACTTTAATATACTTGTTTTTTATAAGGGAACTAAGAAAAATAAAACCCTCCAAATTAGTTTTAAATCAAGCTGTTAATTTTGATGGTACCAGAAATAATATAAAAGAATATGCATTTTAAGTATACTGATTGCTTCATACTTGTGACATTGCTTATAAAAAGGGCTATACAAATACATTTTGATTTGATTTGATGAGCGTTTAAGTAACCAGCCCCTTTTATGGTGACAGGCTCAACCTCAATTCCCCCCCCCCCACACACACACACGCACGCACACACACACACACACGCACGCACACACGCACGCACACACACACACGCACGCACACACGCACGCACACACACACACGCACGCACACACGCACGCACACACACACACGCACGCACGCACACACACACACACACACACACGTGCAGCACACCAGTATTCCCAAATCAAAATGTATTTGTATAGCCCTTTTTTACAAGCAATGTCACAGAGGGCTTCACATACACCCATAGAACTGCCCCTTAGCCAACCTCAACCCTCAAGGAAGACAAGGAAAAACTCCCAGAAAAACTCACTCACTAGAGGAGAAAAATTGGAAAAAACCTTGGGAGAAGCAATTAAGTGAGGGATCCCCTCCTCCAGAGACGGTTGGTGAAAGAGAGGTGCAGAACACAGGCTACACATGGTCATACAGCAGGAAAGTGTCAATGGGTGTTGAAACACCTAAATCCAGTGTTCAACTTGGATCAGAGTAAATGTCAGTATAAGCAGAGGTAGCCACAGGATTGGGAACTGTGACCGGCGCAGCCTCACAGGCAGGGGGGTGAGGAAAGGGACCAGGAACTTGCTGTTGTCCGTCAGGGAGCCACTTGGAGACTAGATCCAGCTTTGGCAGACTGTCACAGATTGATGTCCACTGGCGACCAGGTGAACGTTGGCAGACCGACGACCAGGCAGGTGCTGACCGCTTAAACCCCCCACACCACAGGGGATGGCCCTCCGAGGGGGAGGTTGCTTGTCTTTTGAGGGTTGGGTTGGTTATCGATGCTGATCAATGTGAGTTTTTGTGAACCCTTTCTAAGAGTTATATAAGTCTGGTTTGATTTCCTGTCCACTGGGAGATCTACATCCTATGTTCCTTGCTGTGCTGTTGTGTGTACTGTGTACTGTGCTATGTACTATGTGCTATGTTCTATGTGCTATGCTAGCTGCTCCAAGCCAAGGAGCTCCCTGTTAGATACAACCACTCCACCAAAGACAAATCTACTTCCATTACAATTACTGGTTGAATCATTACGCGAGTGTCTTGATAGAAGACAGAACAGCAGATAATCTAGTGGTGGTTAGAGAGAAAGAACAGGGCAATGAAATTACTATTACTAGAAAAACAATCGTGTCTCATGAAAGTTTTCTGAGAATGTTTATTTACACACTGCTGGTGTTCCAGATAGTCTAAGACAGTCACTTTCACTCTCCTCCAATGGGCTGCCAACTCTTAGTACAATTCTCCTGTGGAACCAATGAGAATGTTTTCCTTCAGATAGATTTTTTTTCTTTTTTACCTCAGTGCTCAGAGTGGAGACTGGGATTAATGGTGGTAGGGGGGCAGGATGGGGGCAAGAGGGGGGTAGGAGGGGGGTAGGAGGGGAACAGCTGGTTCTCTGGGTCTCAGAGGGTTTGGGTTAAAGGGGGATACTTTCCCACGCTCAGCCATCGCCTCTGAGTGGCCGACATCTTGACTGGAATGTCTTCAAGAGGATAAGAGTCTGTGTGTGTGTGTCTGTCTGTGCGTGTCTGAGAGTGTATGTGGGTGTGTGTGTGTTTGTGTGTGTGTGTGTGTGTGCATACGTGCAAGTATGGATCATTCTAACGGGACTGAAGTATTGTACTGTTCAACTTCAATAAAATCCGTTTGTCTTTTCTCAGTATTGTAAAGCTCTTCCAGCATGTTCTAATGTTTCCAAGAAGCTCTAAGCAGCACCCTCCACTCCTCCCACTGCAACATCACCCCTGTAGACCACAACTGACACTCAAATATCAGGCGTTACGCTTCACTTCAGGGGAAAAGGGGGACACTGCAAACACTCTAACCACTGAGCAACAGCAACTCTCTCCTCCTCCCTCCTCCCTCCTCCCTCCTCCCTCCTCCCTCCTCCCTCCTCTCTCCTCCTCCTCCTCTCCTCACCTCAGACAGCACGGTCAACTACATGGAAGGTGCCTGTTGATTGGTTTAGCTGTGGATCCCTCAAACAGGCCCTGCACCAGTTAAATCAACTAATTAAACAAGTATGACATTTTTTCTTGTTTTATTAACAATTTTCAATTTGCGGTCCAGAAAAACAGAGATTGCAAGTCCTTTCAAGACACTGACCATAAACAACTTTTTTACAGTAAAAAGCAACTGAGAATATTTTTAACTGTTATATTTGTAACTGTAACGGAGTTAGAACCGTGAAACTCGCTCCTCAGGTATGTAATAGGCCACCTGCGTCAACGAAGAGCTAACTTTTTATTGGCGTTTTATTGGCGTTGAAATGACTGATAAACAAATTAGATTAGCAGGCCTCCATCCCATCTTCATCTATCAACCTCTCCTCCACCACCATCATCATCATCAGCAGCAGCAGCTTCGTGTTGGGTTCCTTTTCCCAGCGTGCTCGCCATCCTTGCACCCCCTGCAGAGCCACGCCCCCCTGCGGAGCCACTCCCCCACTTTTGTCTGTTATTACCAACAAGCAAATAGCGCAAATTCGTTGAAAAATTAACCTGCCATATGGACTTTAATTGAATTTTAAAAAAAATAAGCAAGGGTTTTACTCCGCCTCTTCAGTAACAGAAATACTACGTTGAATTATAAATAAAGTAAGGTAAGCAAACAGCGCTTAATTGGCCGTGACTGACGTCAACTCAGCTAACCGCGAAAAGCTGAAATGTCCAACTTCACATGGCCGTTTTTAACTCCTCCCCGACTGCAAGCGGCTACTCTCGCCAGTCGTTTCATGCAGCTACAGTCCATGTCGAATGCACCTAACGTTGTTTTCAATAAATAAATAAAAACACATTTGCACTAAGCAATCCGATCCACTTTTCCATGTTGATAAGAGCATCAAAATGAGAAAATATAATGGGACAAAAAGAAATCAATGGACATTTATAATAGATAAAAATGTGCTATGACATTAATGCAATTAATTGCGATTAAATATTTCAATCATTTGAAAGCACTAATATAAACTATTTGAAATAACTAATTATTTGAAACATAGCTTTTCCTCAGCTCTCAAGGTCAGCGCTGTTTGCAGCTCAATGGATTAACAACAAAACCACCAAGCCATAGATGTAAGACTTATGTGCATAAAGCTAATGCTTAAGGATTTGATGTTTTCTTAGAAGAAAAAAAATGGGTAAGGTGCTTGGCAAAGAAAGCGAGGGCTGTGCAAAGAAAGCCAGGGCTGTTTGAGGATAAGACACACACACATACATACACACACACAGTAGCAGGGTACCTGAGGTCTTCCTCCCAGCTCCCTCATCACCACCACCTCCTCGGCATCCAGATCAGGCCCAGCTAGAACCTTCTGCAGCAGCTGGTACTGTTCCTCTCTGGAGGAGAACATCAGGTCATCAAAACAAACAACAAAACAACGACACGGACAGAAGTCTTTGAGAGGCCAGTGTTTCTCCTGAGTGAGGCCAGTGTTTCTCCTGAGTGAGGCCAGTGTTTCTCCTGAGTGAGGCCAGTGTTTCTCCTGAGTGAGGCCAGTGTCTCTCCTGAGTGAGGCCAGTGTTTCTCCTGAGTGAGGCCAGTGTTTCTCCTGAGTGAGGCCAGTGTCTCTCCTGAGTGAGGCCAGTATCTCTCCTGAGTGAGGCCAGTGTTTCTCCTGAGTGAGGCCAGTGTTTCTCCTGAGTGAGGCCAGTGTCTCTCCTGAGTGAGGTCAGTTACTAACCACTGAGCAACAGCCATCTACTCTCTCCTCCTTAAAAGGTTAACTACATAGAAGGTGACTTGATGATTGGTTTATCTGTGGATCCCTCAAACAGCCCTGCACCAGTGAAATGTATTAATTAAAGAGTCTTTAAACAACAAAAAGTATGATTTTTTTCTGTTTTATTAACAATTTTCAATTTGGGGTCCAGAAAAAACAGAGATTGCCAGCCCTTTCAAGACACCGACTATAAACAACTTTTTTTTTACTGTAAAAAGTAACTGAGAATATTTTTATATTGTTAAATTTATAACAAAAACAGTTTCTGGGTGATGAAACATAATACATGAACACAGCATGAAATAACTGATCAACAAATCAAATTTAGGTAGCACTGGACGGGCTGGTTTCCAGCCATCTGCAAGATGGGCCCGAAATGCATTTTGCTTTGGCAGTTACCCAAGTCTGCACCATCAGGGGGAGGGGGGAGTTCCATATGAAGCCGGATTATAACAGGTGTAATTAAAATGGCGGCCCCAGCCCCTTTTCCACTGAGAGGACTGAGGGTAGCAGGGCCAGACGCAGGGAGGATCCTTCACCACCGCCTGTCCTCCTGGACGTACACTCAGAGGACAGACAGACTGCAGGCCTCCATCACATCTTCATCCATCAACCTCTCCTCCACCACCATCATCATCATCACCATCAGCAGCAGCTCCGTGTTAGGTTCCTCTCCCAGCGTGCTCGCCATCCTTGCGGCCCCCTGCAGAGCCACGCCCCCTGCGAAGCCACGCCCCTTGCGGAGCCGTCTACTTGCGGAAGCGTTTGAAGAGCGGGTGGATGTTCTTGCCCAGCGAGGCCCGGCTGCTGCGGCTGTACTCCATGTAGAAGGCATCATCAGCCCCCGACATGGAGCCCATCGTGCCGCTTCGCCTGGAGAACTGGAGACAGAGGGATGGAGAGATGGAGAGAAGGAGAGATGATGAGAGATATGGAGGGATGAAAGAGGGATGGACAAACAGAAACTATTTGAAACAACTAATTATTTGAAACAGAGCTTGTCCTCAGCTCTCAAGGTCAGTGCTGTGGGTAACTCACTGGATTAACAACAAAACCACCAAGCCAGAGATTTAAGACTTCTGTGCATGCTATTGCTCAAGGATTGGATGTTTTCTTAGAGGGAAAAAAAAGGGGGCCCATTCATCTGTGTACTATTAATTGTAAGTTGCTTGGCAAAGAAAGCAAGGGCTTGGCAAAGAAAGCCAGGGCTGTTTGAGGATAAGACACACACACACACACACATCCCAAGCAGGGTACCTGAGGTCTTCCACCCAGCTCCCCCATCACCACCTCCTCCTCGGCGTCCAGATCGGACGCAGCTAGAACCTTCTGCAGCAGCTGGTACTGTTCCTCTCTGGAGGAGAACATCAGGTCATCCTCCTCCATGCCCGCCATCTTGGTTATGACCTGGACTCCCCAGGGAGCAGAGACCACAGTTACCTCACAGCTACTTGAATGTGAATCAAGCAAAACAAAACAACGACAGAAGTCTTTGTGAGGCCAGTGTTTCTCCTGAGTGAGGCCAGTGTTTCTCCTGAGTGAGGCCAATGTTTCTCCTGAGTGAGGCCAGTGTCTCTCCTGAGTGAGGCCAGTGTCTCTCCTGAGTGAGGCCAGTGTCTCTCCTGAGTGAGGCCAGTGTTTCTCCTGAGTGAGGCCAGTGTTTCTCCTGAGTGAGGCCAGTGTTTCTCCTGAGTGAGGCCAGTGTCCCCCCTGAGTGAGGCCAGTGTCTCCCCTGAGTGAGGCCAGTGTCTCTCCTGAGTCAGCGTGTGTGAATCACTGTGCGGGAGGTGAAACACCAGGGGGTCTGAGCAGGAGAGAGCTTCTCACCTCGGAGATGTGCTAACTGGAGTAGGAGGGAGGGTTTATATCAGGCTTGGTGTTGGGGGAAGGGAGGTGGGGAGGGGGAGAGGTAGATCAGAGTTGGGGTTGGGGGGAGAGAGAGGTTGGGGGGACTGAATGTGGCTTGAAGCCAAAAGCCTTCAGATCCAAAAGCTAAGCCTGAAATAGCAGGGAGTCTGACTGTGTTGCTTTGATGTGTGTAGGTCGTTCATTTGAGTCTCTGGTGAACCTCTTGGGAGGCTGTCGAGTATGGGGGCTGAGCAGCTAGGAGAGAACACAAGGGCTTGGATAGGTGTGTGTGTGTGTGTGTACCTTGAAGCTGTATCCCTGGTCCACTAGGAACCTCTGTCTCTTAGTGGAGTAGGCCATTTCCTGGGTGTCCTGAGAGACCAGAGAGTAGAAGTAGGCGTTGTATTCCTCTGCCACCATCCCTACACAGGAACCCAGGGTGTGTGGGTGTGTGTGAGAAGAGAGAAAGAGATAGTCTAATGAAAGGAAAATGATTTAGGGTTGTTTCCGTGTGAGAGAGAGCTGGTCCCTCAGCTCACCAGACAGTACATTTCCTTTAGGGGTGGAAATCTTTTGGTACTTCACCATTCGATTAGAATCGATTCTTGGGGTCACGATTCGATAAAAATAAATTTAAAAAATCAAAAATTTGTGAATCGATGTGAATCGCTAGAAGACTGAATCTCAATTAGAGTGTGAATCGATTTCCCCCCCACCCCTAATTTCCTTGACATCATGCAAATGTATACATAGGCTTACTTTATTAGTTTAGGTTACTTCTTAACTGTACGTTAAATTATCATTCAATTCTTCAAACTTTATTCATATAATATATTGTTGATGGGAATAGCAACTCGTTAGGACTTGTGTATGTTCTAAGAATTATTCTTCTAGGTTTGGGGCCGCTACTGGTCCAGTGTCCTGCGAGGCAGCAGAAGCTGCTACCTTTCTTGGCTCTGAGGACGCGGCCCAGCCTCTGGGCCTCCTGGCGCCGGGAGCCTCCGTGGGACGAGATCTGGATGAGGACGTTGGCCTCCGGGAGGTCGAAGGAGGTGTCCCCCACCTGGGACAGAGAGGGGAGGGTCGTCACCACGGTGACAGTGTGCGGGGTCGTCACCATGGTGACAGTGTGCGGGGTCGTCACCACGGTGACAGTGTGTGTGTGTGTAGTTCCTTTACTGTTCGTAACAGTGGCTCTCAGACCTCTCAACTTAAAGTAAAAAAACACACTCTCAAGCTCTTCTCATTTTGACCAGTCTGTGAATAAACTGGTCAAAATAAGCACAGAGAAGTTAATAGTCTTTTTCACTTGCACCCTAAATCGCCTTTATTTTGGAAGTAGAACACGCCTATCCTTACAAAATCTCAGACCTCTAACCCACCAGGGATATAAACGTCCAGCTTTATACTTAGCATCATTATTATTTCACTATTTCTTAAGAAATCTAAAATCCTTACCAGAAAAATATACAAACTGCACCCACAGCAATGTCCGACATGTTCCTCTCATGTACTTATTCAAACTCGGGACTTTGCCCCAAAAATACAAAGCTTGTGATAAAACATTACCCAAGTACTTTGACCTTAAACAGCTGAGTGAAAGGGACAAACTTACAGCATCCAGCTTTTCTTGGAAGTTTACTCAGTTCACAAACAGCCTTCTCATTCCAAACAGAACACACTCCCTTCAAACCTGGACCCAATTAAAACCTGAGAACTTTCTTTCTCAGAATACTTAAGCAAATAAGATCATAGAAATGTGACGTTGCACACTTGCCTCGCCTGAACCGTATTTGAAAAACTAAGTGTGAGCTTCCAGGAAATCCTTCCTGATCTCCTGACTGCTAACAGAGGAAACAAGTCCAATTTGCAAACTAAAAATAAATTAATTAAGAAATGATTGAGAATTTTATGCTGCTCAGTGGCAACATTCAAACATCACTGGCAGAACAGCCCTAGGGTCCCGCTGGTATTGGTGTTATTGTCCCCAAAGGGAGCAATAACGATTGTTTTTAATCAAGCAATTTTCTGCCTCGTTTCCCATTTTAGGTCAACGGGGCAGATTACCTTGGAGATGAAGATTGTGTTGATCTTTGGGTTGTGTTTGAAGTTCTGCAGGATCTGCATACGCTCTCCCTGGGATGTCGGCCCATAGATGTAGGGTCTGGAAAGGGAGAGAGAGGGAGGTATGGAGGGGGAGAGAGGGGGGGGGGGGGAGGGAGAAAGAGAGAGAGAGAGAGGGAGGTATGGTGGGAGAGATGTATGGAGAGACAATAGAAGGAGGGATGAAGGTGAAGAACAGGAAGGATAGAAGGAGGAAGGGATGAACACTTCTTCTGTTTTAAAAGACACAACTGCTTCATATACATGGACACACCAGGCCACTGTCAAAACGACGGGAGTGGGAATTTAACCTTACACAAAGACACCTGTTTCTCCAGCGCAAAACAGAAAGTAGGATTAGAAGTAAACAAGACAACAAGTAGCAACAGCGGGTCTAAGGGGAAGCAACAGGGGTCTCTGGTGTGAGTAACGACTAGCGGAGCGGCAGCGTACTTGTTGAGACGGACTGCGTACTCCTTCAGGGCAAACACGTTGTCGGCGAACACCATGATCTTGTCGTTGCGGCGCTCGTGGAAGCGGATGAGGAACTGGCAGGCGCGGAACTTGTTGGGGTTCATGGTGTACAGCAGCATGCGCTTCCTAGTTTTGATGGCCACATACTCGCGGTAGAACTCTGGAGACATGGGACACCACACCTGCCAGCAGGTAGTGGGACACACCAGAAGCTGTCACCACAGCTAACATCACATACAGTACAGTTTTTTTTAAATTAGTGAGTTCCAAATATTTCCGACAGTCCCCACAGCGCAAGTAATTTTTTTCAAAACGGTAGCTAGCTTAGTTAACTTCCGGGCTAAGTTACCTAGCATTAAACTCGTAGCAATGCTACTACCATGTTATTCTTACTTGTTAGCCTTCTAATTAGTAACTACATTCTGAAGCCATCCAAAAGCGGTTGTCGCATAGTTTTTGTCAGAAAATATTAAATTGGAATGTTCGAATCACATATTTGTGATGTTACACTGTGGGATCCACATTCGAACGATCACATATTTGCTCATTAATGTGTTAAGATGTATTTTGGGGTATTTGTCATGCTTTACTGGACAGTATTTAGGTGAAGTGTGACAAGAAAGGCAGGGAGAGACAGAGAGAGACAGAGAGAGAGGGGAAGACATACAGTGAAGAGCCATGGGCAGATTCAAACCCAGGCCGCTGTGGTCAGGCTTCAGCCTACAAGGAGGCTGCCGGGGGGGGGGGGGGGGGGGGGGGGGGGGGGGACCTCTGTTCCAGTTTTAGCTACGAACAATCCATCTTACGACACGTTGAACGCACCTCTGCACACTGGACCTTGGCTAATCACCTCTGCACACTGGACCTTGGCTAATCACCTCTGCACACTGGACCTTAGCGATGTAACCGTTGTTCTGCAGCTCCATCCAGTTGGCCTCAAACAGCTTGGGCCCGATCAGGAAGTTGAGGTCCACGATCTTGTCGTCCTCCCTGACCAGCGTGGCTGTAAGGCCCAGCTTGCAGTGGGCCTGGACGATGGTCAGAACACGCCGGAACATCTTGGCTGAGGACAAGATGAGCAAGCGTCTCTTTGGGTGTGTCTGGTCTAGGTGCTTCCCTGCTCCAACACACCCGATTCAAACGAACGGGAGATTGGAGCAGGGAGGATGACAGGAAGTGAAGCAGGATGGATGACAGGAAGTAAGGCAGGATGGATGACGTGAGCTCACCAGGGATGGTGTGAACTTCATCCAGGATAATGAGGCCCCACTCCTGGCTCCTCATCCACTCCATGACCCTCTCTGCCTCCCAGGAGCGCTTGGTGGTGTGACCCAGCATGGAGTAGGTGCTGATGGCTACAGAGCAGCCGATGGGCTTGTCCTATCACAGGGATAACCCATACTGTACTCACACTTACTATTCACTCACTTAGCAGGTTGCTTTTATCCAAAGCGACGTACAAATATAATCATTGTTGTACACCCCAGAGGATGTGTCAAATGATCTTCCAGAGGGTGTGTATATTTATATTCCAGAGGGGGTACCTTGGCGTCGGAGGTGAAGCGACAGATCTGGGAGTCGTCAATGGTGGACCACATCTTGAACTGGGACTTCCACTGCTCCACCGATACAGATGAGTTTCCCAGAACCAGGCAGCGCTTCCGTACCGTGCATGCCGCCGTCACCCCCACCAGGGACTTCCCCGCACCTGGACACACACACACACACACACACACACACACACACACACGTTTGGTTTTTCTATCCTAGTGTGCCTTGTGCAATTTTAATGGAGGATTTCAGGAGAAGAGTATTGTGTTTTAAAACCACGGTTGCAATTATTCATAAGAGCATGGCCTGGTCTTTTACCAGTCTAATACCTTTTTAATTACCGTTTTAATTAACAGAACAAAGACCATTTTGATTATTTCCAATCGAAGTACACTGCACGTGAAACTCAATCAATCATAATAGACTCCAGTGTTTCCTCTAGGATTTGAGTTCCCCCCCGCCCCCACTATCTGCACTGTACACTGTCTGCTTCATTTGATCTTGATAGGCTAAGCATTCTGTAGCAAATAGCAATATACCCATTATTTATGAATTAAAACTACTTCAGCATAATAATGCACCTAAAATACAAACGTGAGCAACGGCAGCAATCGCTATCGAATCAACAGACGTGCAATTTCGCTAGCAGGGGAAGAATACAAACAACGAATATCACCAGTTAACTTCATTTAAATTTGCAAGAACTATAAACTCATATAATAATAGGCTTAAATGAACTGAAAACATAAGTTATACGATTTACAGTTCTCAAGGACGCACACGCGCAATCTCAACCGCGCTGTGAAGCGTGTCGGTGCTATTCTTAAATAATTTACAATACATTACAATTCATCAACTGTCATCACGGGCACGGCACTATCTATAATTCCAGTTATTAATATTTGTGGCATCTTAATCACCGAATGCATCACGGGCACTGTGCACTAGTGAATATGGCAACAGGAACAATGTTCGTATGACTCTATAAAGGATGCATGTCTTAAAGAATATATTGTGTCTATTAAAATTATATATTGGGCTTATTATAGTTATGTCTAATGAACTTAGAAGTTTCTTTGGGCTTAAACATTATGTCTCACGCAGGGTGTGGGAACAGGCTGTACTTTGTGTCTTAATCTCTTCATTCCAGAAGCAACCTTGAAACCGGGCTGAGACGGCACCCGAGCAGGTGGGACGTGCCGGCGAGAACAACTCCCTGATGCATGAGAGAACAAGCTCAACCCTTTTCTTATCTTTCTGTTTGAATTGCACTGTATAATATATGCTGGGCCAGGGACAGATAGGTAGTTGGACTTCGTGAACCAGCCCGAAACTCTGTTGCGGGTAGGGAAACGTAGACAACCCCAGAGCTCTGTACTTGTTGATTTCCAACTGCTGCATTAAAGCTGATATTATCGGACCTCTGCGACTCCAGACCACTCTTTCTAGAACACAGACTTGTGTCATTGAATACCATCATTACATATTGGATTAGACACAACAACAATTAGAGTCCTTCATTCTCTGAAATGCACTCTAACAATCACTCTTGATAGAGGGCCAAATATTTTGTACAGCCCTATTTCTGATACTGTGGCGGCAGAAATTTAGCCGTGGCGGGCAAAATCAACATAGCGGAAACACTGGACTCCATCTAAAATCCCATCAATCTCAAGAGAAAATCCTGTTTTTCTTCAGTGAAGTTATGTCAGAGGCATTGAGGATGTAAACTTTATTCTGTATAAAATGATCTGTTTCCAGCATTCCTTGAGAGCAGAAAGGTTAAACCTCGAAATGAACACAATGGTAACACCAAGCTTACGTAAACATGATGACTGCTGTCTTTGCAGCATGCCATAAACATGCTGATCCTCTGGTAAACCTAGCAGGGTCGAAACTCATAGACGCACACACTCTCTCTCTCTTCCCTGGGTCTGCTGACCCTCTGCCCTGTACCCCCCCCCCCCCCCCCCCCCCCCCCTCACCGCAGGGTAGCACGATGACCCCTGCCCCCCCCCTCACCGCAGGGTAGCACGATGACCCCTGAGCGAGCGCGTCCGTTCCCGAACATCTTGCGCAGGCTCTTTTCCTGGTAGGGGCGCAGCACGGCTGTGGGCTTCAGATCCATGTTGATGTCGGGGTTCACCGTGTCGTTCCGGAAGTCGTACTCCGCCAGCAGGGGGTATTCCAGCTGGATACAGCGCTTCTGAAGCTCCTCAATCATCTCCTGAGGGGAGGGAGGACAGGGGGGGGGGGGGGGGGGCAGGGGGGGGGGGGGGGGGCAGGGAGGACAGGGAGGACAGGGGGGGGCAGGGAGGACAGGGGTGGGGGGGCAGGGAGGACAGGGGGGGGGGGGGGGCAGGGAGGACAGGGGGGGGCAGGGAGGACAGGGGGGGGGGGGGGGCAGGGAGGACAGGGGGGGGGGGGGGGCAGGGAGGACAGGGGGGGGGGGCAGGGGGGGGCAGGGAGGACAGGGGGGGGGCAGGGAGGACAGGGGGGGGGGGCAGGGAGGACAGGGAGGACAGGGGGGGGGGGGGGGGCAGGGAGGACAGGGAGGACAGGGGGGGGGGGGGCAGGGAGGACAGGGGGGGGCAGGGAGGACAGGGGGGGGGGGGGCAGGGAGGACAGGGGGGGGGGAAGGACAAGGAGGGGGAGGACAGGGGGGACAGAGGGGAGCAGGGAAGGCAGTGTTGTCAGTCTACACAGACATTACTGCAGTCCTTCTTCCTCACACACACACTCTCAAGAGAGCCCAACCTGGCGGATCTCAAAGGAGACGGTCTGGGTCTCCTCTTCCTCCTCCTCCTCCTTGTCCATCTGCTCGTAGTAGCTGAAGATGTCTTCAGGGACCTGGGGGGCTGCCCCCTCGGGGGGCTGGGAGGTGGACGCCGCCTCACCGTTGTCCTGGACAGACTTGGAGATCTGAGGACAAGAGGGAAGCGTCACTGCAGGTACTCACCACAGGGGGGCAGCAGGTGTAACACGGGTGTAACAGCTGTGTACTGGAATAAAGCTTGTTTGTATATGGGGGTTGTGGTGGGAGGCTTGCTGAGGCCGATCCCTGCTCTGGTACTTCAGCAAATGTGAACAGCGTCCTCTACTGGCTGTTCAGGGTAAAGGTTTGAACCTCAACTAGACGGGTCAAGGTCAAAGCATGCCCAGGTCCAATGCTCCTGGTTATCTCATGAGGATGCAGCTGTTTTGGGAGGGGGGGGGTCACATACATTTTTTACAGTATAGATGAACCCTGAACAGGTGAACAGGTAACAGGTGAACAGGGGAACAGGTGGGCGTACCGCAGACTTGCTCCGAAGCACTTCCGTGATGAGCTCTGTGTCGACCCCTTCAGCGTTGCGGAGACGACACTCTCGTATCACCCCATCCTGCAGGAGACGCTGGATCACCTCTGGGAACGCACTCTCCACAAAGTACCTGACAGCAACACACACCACTCTGAACAACATCTGCACATCTACAGTTTAGAGCACATTATTATCATTTCAAAGGGAAAAATCCTCAACTTTTTGCAAAAAAAGAAAGCTGGGATTTAACCCAAAACTAATAATAAGACAGGTGTTGAGTAAAACGTGACGAGGAAATCAGATTAGTGGATTAGCCTGGCAGACTGAAAAGCCTTCCACACTGGCACATTATTTAAGGAGTCAAATCCCTCTAATCTTTGGGGCAATCCACGAAAGAATCACATGAGGATAAAAGTAAACTTAGTAAACCACATATTTTCATTTAAATACGTATTCATTATAGTATTATAGAAATACTTTAGTATTCACCTGTTGTGTTTGAGCACCAGTTTGACTTTTCCGTAGCTCACCGTGCAGAGCTGTGAGAAGCATCACGAGAGAGTGTGAGTGGACAGGGATCAGGACACCATGACACGCTAAATCACATTTCAATACTTCCTCTGTCCAGTTGGAAACACATTGCTGGATGTATCTTGAAGCTATACATCCGAGTATTGCACTGAATCGTATATATCCATCCATCACTTTATTATTCCATCCCTCCCTCCCTCTCCCCCTCTCCCTCCTCCCCCCCTTCCCCCCTCCCTCCCTCCTCCCTCCTTCTCCTCCTCCCTCCCTCCCTCTCCAAACTGACTTTGATGAACTGTATGATGCCCTCGGGCACGGAGGTCTTGCTCAGCTTCTGCAGGTACTCCACGATGTCAGAGGTCTGGAGGCCCACGCTGACGGCGGCGTACAGGGAGTAGGCAGTCAGCTTGTACTCGTGGACGTGGATGGGCCGACACACTGGCTCTGCTATGGCCACCAGGAAGTCCTGGGCGTACTTGTACACGGGCGAGAAGGCCTCCAGGAAGATGTGCCCGTCAGGAGCCTGGGAGAGGTGGCAGGGGGTAAGATACAAAAAATGGTTGGGAAGGCTGCTTTTCTGTAAATTGTAAAATAGTGTAAAATAATGCGTGAAAATTGTGTAAAACAGAACTCTTATGCTGTTGTTGTTGTTGTTGAAGACGTTGTTGCAGAAGGCTAAAAGAGTGCTGAATAAACAGCTAACTTTACGCCAAATTAAAGAGAAAAAGCTGAAACTTCTTCATTTTTTGGTCTGACAACTTGAAGAGCATTAACATGTTCTTCTCTACAACTACTGTCAACAAACTGCCATCTTACCACCCAGAGGGGGCGTGAAGAGTTGTCATTCTTCAGCAGCATCTGCAGACGGTAGTCCTTGGCCCCGTACTCGTCCAGTTTGATGGTCGACTCATCAACCTGTTTCCCCGCGGCCGCAGGTATGGCCTCCTGAGTCTCACCGCCCGCCGCCTCTTCCTCATCCTCCTCTTCCTCGTACACACGCTTCTTCGACCTTTTCTCTGTGAGCAGACATCGTGTGCGCGTAATAGGTTGTTTACTTTAGAAATTATTTTCAAAATGGTCTGATAGAGCTCAAGATAATGGCGGGACATTCCGTCAGTGTCACTACTAGTACTTAACAATCAGTGTCACTACTTAACACTTACCACTACCAAATCTGGACTGTGTAAGTAGACATACGGCATAGGGTTTCGACATATGACAAAACCTAGTTATTTATCTAGCACAAGCTATCTTCAAAGGAGTCGCAACTACATATCGATTTGCCATCAGTATATTTAGCGTTAGCTATCTAGCTAGCTAACTGTTTCACAAACTAAGTAACTGTCAACACCATGTCTATGGTCAACACACTTCTTGTAAGCATTATTAGCCTAGCTAAGAACTCACCTCGATCTCCTCTGTCTTTTTTACCCATGATAATCGCTTGGACGGCTTAAATGTCCCTTTCAGATGGTGTTATGAGAGGTTATCACAATCTTCGCAAACCTCATTGTGAGTTAACTATATCATTTGATGCGTCTCTTCTTCTTCTTCTAATGTTACAGCACATATTAATAACCCGGATGTATTTGTTAGATAGAAATTGTTTACTTCCGGGCATAAGGGTCAAGGAGTCCATAGGCGAATATCAAGCTGAACTGGGATCTGAAAACAGTTTTTTTTCTTCCCCTCGCTTTCAACTCTTATTCGTAATATAAGTTTAGCGATCATGTCAGATGATGATATTATTGGTCCGGCATTGCCTCCGATGTACAGGAAAAGCAGTGAAGACAACTCTGACGATGAAGGGTGTAAGTAGGAGCTATATTATCAGCTTTGTCTACCACACGGTGTTTTGGCGTCTGTAATATTAACAACACTGCTAAAAACCTTACGCTGATTTTTCAGACTTTCTGTTTTTATTTTCTCTGTATGTATCTCGTCTTGTACTTTGCCAGTCGCAGGTCCCGCGCTGCCTCCCGGTTATAAAGCAGGGACGTCCTCGAGTTCTTCAGACGACAGCGAGCAGGAGGAAGTTGTGTTCAAAAGGTCCAAGGCGGGCGGCAGGCTCAGGGCAACGGGAGATGGACCCTCCGCAGAGTAATTCAGCTTCAGAATATAAACTTTGTTAGATGAGACCCAAAATATCTATCCTAGATGGTAGGAATAATGAAAACTGTCACAATGTCTGGAATTCGCTGTTATCGTTGGACACGCATCCCTTTTTAAATTTTAAAATGTCTGTTAAATGTACCTTTATGTTTACTTGAAGGAAACAGCGCAGAGTAGAGGAGGAGGAAGGTTTCTTTGGTCCAGCTCTTCCTCCTGGTTTCCAGGACGACGCAGGTTCCCCAGAGAGGTAACATTCAGGGGGAACAGAAAGGTGGCCTAGACAAATTGCTTTTCAATCATGTTGATTAATACAAATGATTAAAGCTGTGATGAACTCAGTCTCTCTTTGGTAGGCCCCCAGTGTTAGGACCAGCTTTACCTCCTGGATTTCGCAGACAAGCAGATGATGACGAAGAAGATGATGATGATGATGATGACGGTGTCTCTGGACCTGCCCTCCCACCAGGCTACACAGCCAGCCAGTCTAGCAGTGATGAGGGAGAGGAGGAGGAGGATGTGATTGGGCCCATGCCAGCCCGCGGGGCTGTCCAGGACTCAGTAGCGCTGGACTTTGAGCGTAGAGCACAGAAGATGAAGGACAAACTGACGAAAGGAGACGTAAGCGACGTGACGTATAGTACTCGTTTGTCACTACGTTGTACCAGTTTCCGCTCCATGGTAACAGCTGAGGTTCTCCATCCTGCTCGGCTGAGGGGAGGGGGACAGAGTGTTTCCGGGTCAAAGGTCAGGGTGTGTTGTTGCGTGTTGACAGGAGGGCCCGGAGGAGCTGGCCAGGGAGGCGTGGATGATGGAGCTTCCTCCAGAGCTGCAGCACATCGGTCTGGGCGCACGCACCTTCAAGAAGAAGTCTGGGCCTGCCAACAAGGACCGCTCAGTCTGGACCGACACCCCTGCTGACACGGAGCGCAAAGCCAGGGTAGGAATGCTGCTGTGTCCCTGCACATCCGTCCCACCTGGACAGACAATCAGACAGGAGTCTCCTTCATAAGTTTATACATAATGTGTGTGAGGATGAGACCTCTTAACAGGTAGACTGGACAGAGGCACGACAATTAGAAAAAGAATGACTCAGTTTATTAGCAACGACGTCGGATCATGCCACCAATCCACAACCGAGTGGCTAGCATGAGTGAGAAACATGTCTCTCAGATGGACATTATATACATGAGCTGGACAGGACAGATAAAGTAACCACCTAAACATGTCCTGAAACGATAGACATTCCATGACTTAATGCACAGGGAGAACAACACACAGGTGATGTGGTCATAGCTCATTGGTTGTACGGTTTTCTGCATGTTGCTCTTTCCAAAGGTGACAGTGCACATTCTCCTCTACGTGTGTATTGTCACAGCCCGCTGCGTGACCTCTTGTCCACAGCAAGAGACGACCTCACATATGTATCGAAAATCTGCATATCAATGTGTGAGTGTATATGTTATACGAGAAAGACGTTAGAGTAGCTCACACTCTTACAATGTAAACTGAATTCAGACCTGAATAATCTTCATAAATGTAATGTTTTATAATATTCTGTAAATAATCTCTTGTTTGTATCTCCCCCTTTCTTGTTTCGACCAATAGGAGCGTCAGGAGAAGAAGAAGCGTGGCGAGGCAGAGGAGGTCGACACCCCACAGCTATCCCAGAAGGACTTGCAGCTCGCCGACAAGGTTTCCAAGTACAACGTGAGTGTTGTCATGGTAACCTGCTCCATCTCGACTCAGTCCGGCCGCCGACATTTCACATTAGTATTCATTTGTAAGACGTTTTCTATTTACTTAGAAAGTACAGCAGAGAATCAGATTATTATTTTTTTCTCTCTTTTCTCGACAGCCTCAAAAAACCTTTGAGGGTGTATTTTTTGACCCGTCTAGTTAGATTGGAGTCCAGCCTTATCACCTGCTTATGTGAAGCACTTATAACTCATACAGTTACCAACTTGACATGATCTAAATGAGTGTTCAGCTGTAGGAATCTTCCACTGTTTATGAGGACGTCCTAAAAGAGTTCCTCTCTCCTCTCCCGGGGTTAGGAGTCCAAGCGAGGCGAGACTCTGATCAACCTTCACAAGAAGAAGATGAAGAGGAAGGCGGAGGAGGAGGGCAGCAAGGTGGTGGAGCGACGGGCTTTCGACCGGGACAATGACCTCCAGGTGAACCGCTTCGACGAGGCGCAGAAGCAGCGCCTGCTGAAGAAGTCCCAGGAGCTGAACACGCGCTTCTCCCACAGCCAAGACCGCATGTTCCTGTGAGGAGGACAGCCAGGCCCCTCCCGCCCAGGCCCCTCCCGCCCAGGCCCCTCCCCCCCTAAAACGATTTCTTGGTCATATAATAGAGTTGGTTAAATACCTTGTGTTCATTTCGTAATTGTGACGTTTATGTTATTCATGTTTAGTTTTTGCTTCTTTTCCATATTTAGAGAACTATTTCCTTGCTGTTATGCATTATTATTTCTTTTTTAAATAAATATTTCTGAAAAAGTTGTCAAACGAACTACTAGTGGGCGGTACCAAGGAGGAATACTAATACGTCACTACGCCGCTATTGGTTTAAAACTACAACCGGGGTAGCTGAGGACTACCGCAACCGTGAATCAACACTCTCGTGGACAATCGTACACAATCGGGGTTTTACTCAGCCATCGACATGATCAATTGGAAGGTACGTCATGATTTCATACCGAAACAGATTATTTCATGTTTTCACCGGAACTACTAATATCTCGATGAATGCTTGCTGTCAATGTATTAGAAATTCGACTATGCTCCTTTGAACGGAGTGGTCGCCTACCGGTGTGGACTATGGAGCAGTGCAAGCAAATCGCAAATATTATTTTATGCATCTGTATGATGATATAGTACGTTTATGTCACGGCTTGTCATTGTCCTGGCAGATCATTGTTTGCTTTACATGATACATTAATGAGCGTTCAATCAAAGTACTGTTAAATAAGAGAGGTCCAACTTATTAGTTATAACTTTGAGATGGGCTACGCAAATATACAATTCCAAAGAAAATTTGTACCGTCCGTGAATGACCATATATAATGACCTAATATTAAAGTTGACGATTACGTTAAGAATCTGAATTTGTTTTTCAAAAGACGCATACGACAATGTCCTCACTCCGAGGCCTGAAGCAAACACGCAGCTGTTCTTTGAGTGTGTGAGAGTGATAGTGCCCCTAACCCCCTCTAAATGATACCCACAGCTGTTTCAGACTTTTCTAGTTGAGACGAGAGTGTAGTGTGGTAAGCCTATTTAAGTCCATCCGGGTGTTCTATTTAGAGAGTTCCACACGCTTTAATAAGCAAGTAAGGAAAATCAGGGTTGGAGGTCAGGTTGTGATATTCTGGTCACCAAGCAGGGAATGAAAATAAGTTGAAAGTAGGCCAAGAGTTAGATTTTTCCACCTACTCACAGAAGTGCAGAGTCACACAAATGAAACATCACTCATGCTTCTCCTCCTCTCTGTGTCTGTGATCTTCTTGACGCCTCCTTCTCTCTTCAGGCTTTAGACAACATCCCGTTGCTGTTCTACATCCTAGCTGCTAAGACGATCCTGCTGTGTCTGGGGTTTGCAGCTGTGAAGATCTACCAGACCAACAAGCTAGAAGCAGCCAATAAGCGCGAGATGGAGGAGAAAAAACGGCTTGCCCAGCAGACACAGGAGCTCTTAGACAACAAGAAGGATGAATGACAAAACAGGTGTACAGGGAGAAGAGGTGAGAGAGACCATGGGGGAAGGGAGAGGGTGGGAGAGAGAGAATGTGTTGGTGTGTCGCATTACAAACTAAAGGAAATTGGCAGGTGATGATGACAGCTTTGTTTTTCATCTGTGATTGATTGGAGTTGATTTCAGCAGACCGAGCCACTCATGTTGGTCCTCACTGTCACCCTGTGGTGCAGTTGGTCCTCACTGTCACCCTGTGGTGCAGTTGGTCCTCACTGTCACCCTGTGGTGCAGTTGGTCCTCACTGTCACCCTGTGGTGCAGTTAGTCCTCACTGTCACCCTGTGGTGCAGTTAGTCCTCACTGTCACCCTGTGGTGCAGTTAGTCCTCACTGTCACCCTGTTGGTGCAGTTAGTCCTCACTGTCACCCTGTGGTGCAGTTGGTCCTCACTGTCACCCTGTTGGTGCAGTTAGTCCTCACTGTCACCCTGTTGGTGCAGTTGGTCCTCACTGTCACCCTGTTGGTGCAGTTGGTCCTCACTGTCACCCTGTTGGTGCAGTTAGTCCAGGGTTTGATTTGGGACAGGAAAGAAGGAGGTCACATACAGACTGTGTGTGGTTTGATGGCAGTTCAGCTGAATTACCTTGTCCTGTCTCTCTCTGTCACTCCAGCAACCACCCTGGGTGGCATGGAGACGGCCGCACACACCAAGAATAAAGGAGAACGCCTGTCTGTTCCTGGAAGAAGGGCTGATCACTTCCTGTTGGACAGTACCTGTGATGACAACATCAGACTTTTAGCTGTTACTTTTTTAAACAAATGTGTGCTTCAACATCTTTCTGTTTGTAAATAAAGTCTAATTTTCTTACCCTGGTTCAGTAATGTTTTTCTTGTAGCTAGTGTTGACAGATAGTTGGGTGACTTATCTCATGTTGAATAGATCCAACATTGTTGTTGCAGTCAGAGCCATTGAAAAAGATTTATGGTTGGATTAACATGTTATCAAGTGATGGGTTATACCAAAGAACACCTCAAGGGGGAGTAGAGAGTCACAATAGCTGTGTTTTGTACATGTTCATGTACAATAGGCTTTTACCCAAATCTTCAGAGACTTGGGGATTTGAGCCAGGGACTTTCTGATCTACCAGCAAATGCTCTACTACTGAGCTATAACCCAACTGGTCTGATAGGAATGTTGTCATGTGGATACCAACACTGATCCTCTTGGATATTCCAGTAGTCCAGTTGTCCAATAGTATGGATCAAAGTCAATATAACATTTTTAATAATACTGCATTAAACTAATCTGTGCACTATCACATTTAGCGACTGCCTGCTGATGTCTGCAAGAGGAAAATTACACTTTACTCAACTGTACTAAAACTAAATCAATTTCTTGTTACATGCTCATGAACACAGCTGTCATGACAACTCTTTACCAGATGGACTAAATGATAAACACATCTGGTAAAGAGTGTACATGACAGGTGTATATACTTATCAGTTTCCTGATTTGGCTTCTCATGCGTCCCAGGTGTCACCATGAGAGGGAGGGCCAGCTCTGTGCCCACTAGTGACATCAGCAGTGACATCAGCAGGGACATCAGCAGGAGGGCTGCCTGCATCTGGGAGGATCGGCTGGAATCTGTAACATCATGGTGCAGCATCATCAACACAGGCAGGTAGAGGTGTAACATTATGGTGCAGCATCATCAACACAGGCAGGTAGAGGTGTAACATCATGGTGCAGCATCATCAACACAGGCAGGTAGAGGTGTAACATTATGGTGCAGCATCATCAACACAGGCAGGTAGAGGTGTAACATCATGGTGCAGCATCATCAACACAGGCAGGTAGAAGTGTAACATTATGGTGCAGCATCATCAACACAGGCAGGTAGAGGTGTAACATCATGGTGCAGCATCATCAACACAGGCAGGTAGAGGTGTAACATTATGGTGCAGCATCATCAACACAGGCAGGGAGAGGTGTAACATTATGGTGCAGCATCATCAACACAGGCAGGGAAAGGTGTAACATTATGGTGCAGCATCATCAACACAGGCAGGGAGAGGTGTAACATTATGGTGCAGCATCATCAACACAGGCAGGGAGAGGCAGCCACTATGGAGATGTCTGCTCTTTTCTAGCAAAAGTCACATAGGGGATACAACTCATCAGGCCGTTTTTTTGTGAACAAAGGTAGACGGACAAGCAAACAGAAAAAAAATGATTCCAGGTTCAAATGATTATTACTGCACGTTGAGGGGACTGGCATGAGTAACCAGACTAAGTTTTGTGCATGTAGAACCTAATGCAGGGACAGACAGGGAGAGGCAGAAAGAGGCAGGGACAGACAGGGAGAGGCAGGGACAGACAGGGAGAGGCAGGGACAGACAGGGAGAGACAGGGAGAGTCAGGGACATACAGGGGTAGGCAGGGAGAGGCAGGGACAGACAGAACAGACAGGAAGAGGCAGGGACAGACAGGAAGATGCCCCATACGTCCATGTGTTTGGGGAAGAGACGGAGACTGTGTCGTTATGTAACAGCTGAGTCATCACCCTCTGGTCTCTCCTATTTATACATACGGAAATGAGCAGCTCAGGGATATGCATTTATCTGCAGATAAAGAGACTGCAGGTTTTAATCCCCCAAGGATTTTGCTTAAAATAAACAAATCTGCTAAATGAATGCATTATTATTATTCTGGACAAAGTGAGGCAGCTACAATATGTGTTATGAAATAAAACGTACTGAATGAAACAAATGACACATCCGTACATGTTAGATGTTAGGTATTTATTTAATGATATAAATCATAAGATTATTTCAAGGTAAAACAAATTTCCAAATAACAGTAGTTTCAGAGTACAAAAGTAGCTAAATTGGCTAAATGCAATATCTACCTACTAGTTAGGGCTTGGAGCGTAATCCATCTCCAATATGCTGTGATAATACATGCATTCACAGTGTGTCTACACAATCCCTCCCATTACTATGAAACGGTGAACACACTCCAACAGTCCCTGGCAGGAATGGACTACAACTCCCATACATCCAAGTACAGTTCAGAGCCACAATGGATGCATGTCAGCCCCCAAAATGGCCGCCTGTTTCAAGCTAAACAAGCGCAGCACATGATGGGGTTTGTGAACATCCCCATGCAGAACGCCCACCTGGCTCCGCCCACCTGGCTCCGCCCTCTCAGTTTGAAGCAGGATATGGCAGCGTGGGGTAAAGTGCGTCATGCTCTACAGCTGTAAGATGAACCGTGAGGTTACAGTGGGAGACTGAATGACCTAGGAGTGCTAGCTAGCTCAAATCCTAGTCAGGGATCTTCCTGTCCTCGTTGTCTCGTGTGCAGATGAACCACATGGTTGGAGCGCTGAGGGGTCATGACTGATCCTCAGGGTTGAACAGTAGGACTAAAGACAACAGCACAGCACAGGGTCTACAGACACAACATATTTACAGTACCACGTGTAAATGTCAACCCAAAACAGTGGTTGTACAAGTACACAATGTGAACTCAGTCTAGGCAGGGCGAGGGGTGAGGTGACTACAGGTTCAAATGAAAATCTACACAAGCAACTCCGCTGTTTGAGGTTACAACCTCCATGCTTGATGAATCAAGTAGCACCAAAGCAAAATGAGGACATTTTACAAAACAGTAAAAACATTAATCTATCAAATACTTCTGATGCACTTTCCCTCTCTCTACCAAGTCACTAATTCCCATCGTATGGAAAAAGGAAGAGATAAATAAAAAAAACGCAAACAAAAGTGACACGACAAGAGATGATCTTTCTCTTCCTTCTCTTTCTCTCCATGAAAAGCAGGGCTTTGGGACACCGCTGCCCCTAGAGTTGGGGAAGATGTATTACATGTCCCAAACACACTCCCAGGCCTGGTGTCCTGGAAGGTTTGATGAATGTTGGATGTTAGAGCGCCCCCTCTCTGCTCTGCCTCTCACTGCATGACGTTGGGGGTGAAGTCGGGCCGACGCGTCTGGATGATCTTGGGGCGAGGGGGGCGGGAGCTGCTCTCTGGGTCATCCTCCCCCCCGGAGCTGTCCTGCTCACTCTCACACATGTGCACCACCACGCTGGGGGTGGTGGGGGTGCCTGTGTGCAGCTCGTACTTCTCACCTGGAGCACACACACACGCGCACGCACGTCAGCTCAAATGAACCCTTCAGCATGATGTGGTCGGCTGATCACTAAGGCCTGCAAGACGCAGGTCTAGCTGAAGTGTGTGCAAGGTGTGTGTGTGTGTGTGTGTGTGTGAGAGATGGCACTGTGTGTGTGTGTGTACCTGGGCCTAGCCTGGAGATGGCACTGTGTGTGTGTGTGTACCTGGGCCTAGCTTGGAGATGGCACTGTGTGTGTGTGTGTACCTGGGCCTAGCCTGGAGATGGCACTGTGTGTGTGTGTGTACCTGGGCCTAGCTTGGAGATGGCACACAGCAGGTCGTAGTTGATGACGGGCGTGGCGTCCTGTGCCTGCCTCCAGCCCACAGGGGGAGAAGCAGGGGGCGAGATCAGGAACTGTTTATCCGGCTTGGGGGGCTCCAGGCGGGGACTGCCTATATGGACGGACTGCAGGAAGCAGGAAGCGGGAAGCAGGAAGCAGGATGCGGGAAGAAACAAGGACAAGACAATGAGAGGTGGAACGAAGGTGGAAATGTTTCAGCTTTCAGCAGTGCTTCAGGGTCTATAAGGAGAACATCGTCTAGCTAGATAGAATGTATCATTCTCAGGATAGGTCACCACACTGGCTTGGTGGAAATTTGTCTTGAATAAAGGCTCACATCTCAGAGCTGGGTTCAGTTTTATGATCAGGACAACAGAGAAAACAGTAAACTGGGGGTTTTCCCATTAAACTACAAAACACAGGGGACCAAAACAATGTCAGGTTGAAATTTTCCATAACATTACGCCTGTTTCTCCTCGTTTCTCTAAGTTTACATTGTTTCGAATTTAGCCTGACAAGACCAAAGTGTGCGTGTCAAACCTGAGCAAAGTAGAGACGCATCTCCTTGCCGTTGAAGTGGCTCTTGTGGAGGCGGAGCCGGGCATCAGCCGCCGCCAGCGCATCGCTGAAGTTGATCCTGACGCGACGGAAACTCTTAAAGAACTGGAAGGACACGTCAGGATGGAAGGAGCGGAACAGAGACTCAAAACTGGCCTGGGGAGGGAGGGGGGGGGGGGGGGAAGGGAGAGGAGGGAGGGAGGAGGGGAAGAGAGAACATTAGTCAGTCTGATAAAGGAGGTATTGTGATCTTGCAGCTGCACCATCTTCACAGGATAATTCCTGTGGAGGCTTAACCACTGGAACACACACTGACAAGCACACACACACACACTGACACACACAAACCCCAATAGCCATTAAAGTGTCAAACAAACCTTTCAGAACACAGCACTGTACACTCAAGTCATTCAACACACTTTTCCATCCTTGATTCGACTTTCTAAAAATACCCTGAAGCTGACGTCTGTGAGAGAGACAGAGCGACAGAGAGACAGAGAGAGACAGTGAGAGAGACAGAGAGAGAGAAAGAGAGAGAGAGAGAGAGAGAGAGAGAGAGAAAGAGAGACAGAGAGGCGTTTCTCTCAAGGACAGCAGTTGTAGTTTCTTCACTGATTAAACAACTAAAGTGCACATCGTCCTGGCCGGTAGCCATGGCGACGCCCAGCACCCACCCCTCCCAGGGCAGCATGATGACAGAGGGAGGATCGACAAGAATGCCCAGCACCCACCCCTCCCAGCGGCAGCATGATGACAGAGGGAGGCCAGATTAAAGCCCCTCTGGGATTAAAAACACACCTCCCGGAATTACCATCACACTTCAATCAGGTTTCAACCATGTAGCGATTACTACGCTGTGCTGGGGCCTGTGTTAGGGCCTGTGTTAGTCAGAAGCACAGGCCGTGAGAAGAAAGAGAAGCGTCTCCTGGCTTTGATGAGGATGACTAAGGAGGAGAAGATAGGTGGTCCACCTCAAACAGAAGGGACAGGAAACAGGAAGTGTGGCAGATCTCCTTCTGGCTTGTATCAAAGAGGAACGTCTATGATCCTGCAACGTCAGAGTCCTCTGGTCCCGGACGCCTGCTAACGAGCCACGCACCGTCCCCCTGCACTCCAGGAAGTGGTCTTACCTGGGCCTCAGGTCGTTCAAACACTTCCTGGTTGGTCACCGAGGCGACCAGGCAGAAGTGGTTACACTTAGTCGTCTTGATGTGCATGATGGGAAGTTTGGAAAGGTGCAGGCCTTTCCACCTGATGATGCGAGAGGTCAGAGGTCGAGAGGAGGGGTGGGGGTGGCAAGGGTTTGGGGGCGTGTTCTTCCCCAGGGTGAGACCAGAGAGAAACCTCCTCTAACGAAAGAACACACACCTCTCTCTCTCTCAGTTTTCCTTTTTGTCCTTCTAGCTGTGCTCTCTTTTTCTTCTTCCCCTGATCGATTCCAGTCCTCCGTCTTCCTTAACTCTCTCCCCTGCAGCAGCCGGGAGCCCAGCCCAGACAGACAGCCCTCCAGCAGGTCTCACAGCATCAAGCACAGAGACGGCTCAGCCACGTCCAAGGTTAGCCGAGTTAGCATTCAGGACCCACCCTCGGAGGTGCAGCCTGCCAGACAGTACACACACACACACAACCTCGTCTGGGTTCACAGTTCTCCCTTGACACAGTCCCCTGCTACAGCCGGTCTTCCTGCCCTGGTCTAATCTGGTGTTGCAACAATAGAAGCTTCGGAAGAATGTGGGCTGGCTGCCCAAATACACATCTAATACTACCCTCTCTCTCTCTCTTTCTCTCTCTCTCTGACCAGCTACTTATATCAGAGCTGCTGACGCACTATGTGGCTCCTCCCTCCGTCTCTTCCTTGTTCTCTGCATGCGTTCATTCACTGCGAGCCAACCTCAGCTGCAGGGGGCGTGGTCTCCCCTATTCCCCTCTCGTTTACTGGGAGTCAGTCCCTCCCCCTCCTCCGCTGCCGACCAATCAGAGGGAGTGAGGTGGAGAGAGAATAGGGAGGCTGGAAAACAGTGACATCACCTCTCCACTGACTGACGTGTTAATCTGCTCATTCTTTCTCTCTCTCTCTCTCTTTCTCTCCCTCTCCCTCATGACTAATCTCTTTTCTGGTATTGAATGGAAAATATGTGAGAATAAGCCTAATAATAATCTCGCATGCAAACAGACAAACACACACACACAAAACATTCAGCACAATGTGGCCCATTTGACACATAAGCACACAAGACAAGGAGACACCCAGCCTGTGATGGAGGAGAGTTAGTCGAGGGTTAAATACAGACAAAGGAAGGGATGAAGGAGAAGTGCTTAAGGAAGGGATGAAGGAGAAGTGCTTAAGGAAAGTATGTAGCAGGAGGCTTGATAACACTAAGAGTTGGTGGTATTAATAGCACAGACGTGTAGGGGTAAAAGTGTGTGTGTGTGTGTATGTGTGTGAGTGTGTGTGTGTATGTATGTGTGTGTGTGTGTGTGTGCTCGCCAGACTTCACCAGGATAGTTGTGGGACAGCCAGACAGCATGATTTGACCTGTCTAGATCATTAGATTGTTAGTGTGCTTGTGGGGTCTCTCTTTTAGATCGTTGAAGAATCAAGTGTGTGTGTGTGTGTGTTAATGAATGTGTGTGGGTTTAGAACATGTCAGTCTCCCCTGCTCTAAAGCCAGGTTAGGCTGTGGATTTCTTCAACATCAAAATAATTCAGGGACCTCAACCACTGTGTCCCATATCCCCTGCCACCAGGTTTTGGTTACAGAACAGAAATCTGGTAGAAACATGGAGACAATGTGATCTTTTGCTGTCACAACATGGAGACCCCTGAGTCTCTCTCTGTGTCGAAGAGTCTTGGTGTCACAGTACAGGTGTGTTGCTGTGCCCGGACACAGTGCAGGTGTGGTGCTGTGCCCGGACACAGTACAGGTGTGGTGCTGTGCCTGGACACAGTACAGGTGTGCTGCTGTGCCTGGACACAGTGCTGCTGTGCCTGGACACAGTACAGGTGTGGTGCTGTGCCCGGACACAGTGCAGGTGTGGTGCTGTGCCCGGACACAGTACAGGTGTGCTGCTGTGCCTGGACACAGTGCTGCTGTGCCTGGACACAGTACAGGTGTGGTGCTGTGCCTGGACACAGTGCAGGTGTGCTGCTGTGCCTGGACACAGTATAGGTGTGCTGCTGTGTGAGTGAGTGACAGACCACAGGTCCCTTGTTCTGGGTGTGGATGCTGTATGGAAAATATGTGTTGTGTGGAAAATGCTGTTTAGCGGCTCCCTGGAGAGTGGCTGTGGTTTCCCTTTGTGTCGAGGCGAGAGCTCGTGTTTGTGGTCGTTAAACATCTCCAGATATCTACTTAGCCTCTTGTTTTAGACTGTGGAGGTCATGTTAAACATCTCCAGACCTTCAGACCTCAGTGAAACTCTGTCCTTTATATATCCTTTTGGCACACCCTAACCCTGATCTAAAAAGAATGAGTGCGTGCGTGCGTGCGTGTGTGTCTGTGTGTGAGTGTGTGTGTCTGTGCTCTCAGTCCTACATTTTTTCCATCAGCCTTTTTTGGTTACATATTTAAATTTTTCCATTCCCTCACTGAGTCCTCTCTCTGTTGGTCTCTCTCCATCTGTCTCTCCCCGTCTCTCTCTGCCCCTCTCTCTCTCTCTCTCTCTCTCTCTCTCTCTCTCTAACAGTCTCTCCTCTCTTTCTTACTCTAAGTTGGTCTCTGAGTCCTTGCCCCTCTCTCTCTCTGTCTGTCTCGTCTCTCCTCTCTCCTGGCCCGAGGCTAGCTCCGTAGCCTCCTCCTATCAGCATGTTAATATGTCAGAGAGTAAACAGCATGTCAGAGTTTCCAGTATGAGAGTGCTTATATCACTGTAATAAAATCCTGATGCTCTGATGGGTTGAGCACTGTCACGGAAGCTTTGAGACCCAGAAGGCTGTGCAGTGAATCCTGGAGGGTCCTAGTGGCATGAGGGCTGGACTCTGCCTGGCGAGAAGCAGTGTTGTCTGGGTGATTCAGAGGAAGAGTTAGGGGGACAGCTGAAGCAGTTAGCTGAAGCTAGGGACCGCAGGCTACATTACTCTGGGTGGAACCGTAACGTGAAGGCCAATATTTACAAGCTTTGTGGCAGGCAAACACTTGACCGAGTCATCGGCACAGTCAACACAGACGACAAACAGAAAACACACGCGCTCCCAGGTACACAAGCACACACACACACACACCATGGAATGTTCCATCATATGAGCTCTCAGCTGACTGACGATAACAACGAGAAAGGGGGGGGGGGGGGGCAGTCATCTTTTCACACGCTTCCTTCCAGGTTCTACTGAGTGTTCAATGATTAGTCAGCATGTCACATTACAGGCCTGGAACCTGAGTCACTGTGGGTGATATGACTGGAAAATGTACCTCAGCAGAGTTATCCAGAACAATCTACCAGAGCTCAGAACTACAGACAACAATACACACAGTCAGAGGCAAAGTGTTAGCTTGGATGTCTGACAGTAAGCATACTAATGGCAGGTGTCTGTGTTCGCCATGACAACTTTGCCTGCTATTTAACTCTCAGCATCTGACTCAAGAGTTCTGTGTGAAATTATTCCCACAGACTAAGATTACGAGGGTAAAACCAACATTTAAGGGATGTCTAGTAACTTGAGAACGACCTGTTGTGTACAGTGTGAATTGCTGAATGAAAGGACCGGTTGTGCAATCGTTTGTTAACTGAAAATTGCATGCACCCTTTGCACGATCGGCCGTCTATTTTTTCTCACACACTGCATCCCAGGTGAGAGCGTTTTAACTGGGTCATCTAAACTAAGAGCTGCCCCTGCTTTTCTATCAGGTCAAACAATGACAAATCAAATTCAGCACAGAGTAAATATGATTCTACTGTGAGCCCTCTTCGCCATGTTTGTTTCCCAGAATGCTTTGTGCTTTGACCTCAGCTGTTGCTCTTCCTGTGTCCTCCGCGACAACCAGAGTTTCACCGCGACAACCAGAGCTCAACCACGACAACCAGTTTTACCGCGACAACCAGAGCTGTGGGGTCAAACACCTTGGTTAGAAGAGTCCGAACACATGGCTAACCCACATGGAGAGAAGCCATGTTGTGAACACACTGCCAGAGACGTCTGCTCTTCAGATCTCTCTCGTCATTCTGATCCCCTAGATCAGGGCTCCTCTGGAGAGGACACCCGACACCCCAGCCTGGACACAGGTGTTGGAGTGGGTGATGATGTCCTACCAGCCTGAATGTTGCTGTTTGGTGTTGTCCAGGACAGGTAGTCTCCCTTTGCTGACTTCTGTCTCACTCACATTTCCATGGATTAGGCTCCAAACTGGCTGCTGGAAGACAGGCTCCAAGCTGACAGACAGGCTCCAAGCTGACAGACAGGCTCCAAACTGGCTGCTGGAAGACAGGCTCCAAGCTGACAGACAGGCTCCAAGCTGACAGACAGGCTCCAAGCTGACAGACAGGCTCCAAGCTGACAGACAGGCTCCAAGATGACAGACAGGCTCCAAGCTGACAGACAGGCTCCAAGCTGGCTGCTGGAAGACAGGCTCCAAGCTGACAGACAGGCTCCAAGCTGGCTGCTGGAAGACAGGCTCCAAGCTGACAGACAGGCTCCAAGCTGACAGACAGGCTCCAAGCTGACAGACAGGCTCCAAGATGACAGACAGGCTCCAAGATGACAGACAGGCTCCAAGCTGGCTGCTGGAAGACAGGCTCCAAGCTGACAGACAGGCTCCAAGCTGACAGACAGGCTCCAAGCTGGCAGACAGGCTCCACTACAAACAGTGCTTCCGCCATATTTCTGTGTTAATAGGATCAAACTGATCAATAGTTGTTGTTTTATGTAAAACATATTTTCTGAGACATCATTCAACCGAGCAATGGATAGGTGTCATAAAACACAATTTAAAGAATTGAGTGTCCAATAAATTGGCACACAAACTGTGTATTATTTGTATTATTTGTAAAACACTGAACTATGTAGCCTTCAGGCCTTGGCTGCTGTTCCTGCGGATCATCAATTCCCTCCAGCTGTCTGCAAAGCTCCTTACTGTTCATGTGATGCCAACTTTCCATCTTTTACATTGTTGTTCAGAAAACAGCTTTCTTACCACATATGACTCACGTAAGAAGCATAACCAGGCCCATCAGTCCTCACTTCAAATACTAGCTTCACCAACGAAATGGTGACACATCACCTGCATACACATGACTGAGACACAGCTAACAGGAACACAAGCTGCTGTGTGTTATTTAAGAATCAAGAAGAAATTCTCTGAAAGTGAGTCTGTGGTTTAGTCACCGTATTAACTGAGAAAATTCAGAAAGCTTGTTTATTCGTATCATCTTATTTCCTATGTTGGAAAGGAAACTATCTTGCTGATTGAATTGTTCCGACCCCTATTAGATGCAACCTGGGAAAGGAACTTCAGCGTTTCCATGCGGGTCTTGCAGGAACAAATCGTTTAAGAGTGGATCCACGAGACTTCACTGTGTATCTTCACTAATGCACTAGATACCAGTTACAGCAGTAGGTGAATAGAAAGCAATATTTCTCGTCAATGCTGGCCAAGGACAAAATAACTGTAGAATCCCTTGAATTACACAAGATAATGAAAAATTGAAACACCTGTAAGCGAGTAGTCAATCAGGCCTCAACGCTGTTAAAATAGGTTGCTGTATACAGTAGGAAGTTGATTAAAATAGCGGTAACTGTTACTTTGATAGCATGAACAAATATTCTAAACTAGTTAGCACAAGCTTACAGTGATAGCTAGCTAGCATCATTCTCCATATTACAGAATACAGAAAAGACACAAATAGCAAACTTAATCAACAATGCAACACGCTAGTCTTGACACTACAGCTATGAACTGGACAAAGCATTTTAACCAATGGCATTTAAATTAAACTTAATAGTTTCACTGATCATCGGCTTACCTTCAGACTCTGGTCATTGAAAACCTCCTCGGTGACTTTGCACGCGATTAGAGCGTTCGGGAGGTCGGTAAACTGAACGTCCACGGTCGCTTCGCCACTTTCCTCTGTTTGCTGCATGATGGGCCTCGTGTTTTTGATTAATTGGTACAATATCGAGAATGTCTTAGCCGTAGTCGCTAGCTGGCTAGATCAATTTAAACGAGGTTTGAATCACAGCTCTAGCCAGCATTACCTAACTAAATCAGAGCTAGCTAGCAGACTATCATCAAGTGGAAGGACCCTTTACTAAAGATACACCTTGGTATTCCGCCAACACTCGATGCGTCATTAATGAATATTTATTCGTGTGGCACATAAATAAGATAAATGTAATGTAATATAATCGGTTAATCCGTATAAACCTTATTGAATGCCCAGCTAGCTAGCCTCGAGAAGTATCCGAGCTTCAGTAAACTACCGAACTTCCTTTAGCGCATTATGGATACGTGTCAAAATAAAAGTCATGCCGAACAATAACACGACAGTTTCCTTTTTAAATAATGTATCCTATTCTGTGAAAATGTGTACAATAATAAAAATCTATGGCAGATTAGATTAACATTTTTTTCGATCCAATGCAAACAGCGATATTGTACATTCCATCATCATAATCATATTAATAGACATTGTACAAAAGACCAACCTCAGTCATAGATTTAACGTTAGTTGTCTCCAATGCACACTATTTCTACAGCACAGAACGAAGGATGAGAAAACGGATATCAAAATCTACAGAATACTGACCTCAGTATTTTAGGCAGTCTCCTTGCCTGTTCAATATCTGCTCCTTTTATATTGTCTCAAATAGACTTTTATTTATTTCTTGTCGAGTCCAAACAACTTCAACAACGCGCTTCACTGCACGTCCTTTGGTCCTGACCCAAATACCCACCATGTTTCACTTTTAAACTGTGTCCAGTTTGCGAGATATTTAAGCCACAGATACCTCACCCTGAGTGAGATGTGCACCACCACAACGTCTCATGTATCAATATTACTTTACTTCAATATTACTAAACTATAGATAACAACATTTACATATAAACACTACATTTATGTTGATTAATTCATTGTAAGATTTAAGTTTTATGTAGTAAAAACAGTAACAGAAAAATATATTAAACCATGTAAAAAACCCAATGACAGCATGTCTGTGCAAAATTCCTGAATCATAAATGACGATCATAAAATCTCTGGCCCATTGTTAGTAGTACCAGACCTCTGGCAGGGATCCACATCACATATAATGTGTTCATTTAGCAGACCTTAAGATACATAGTACCAGGGAGGGATGTGAGTTTGCAACCTCTTGACCTGCAATGCTCTAACCACTAAGCTATCCTCTAACCACTAAGCTATCCTCTTCGGCTAGCAGGGTTAACGTCCATCGGTGTCCTCTCCCGGCCCGTCCACTCTAAACATCAGGTAGTTTAGTCCTTCTTCACTGACCACGTGAGTTAGGCCTACCCTTGTGCCTTCATCCTCATCCACCGTGATGCAGTCTGCTTCTGGAGACAATAACACAAGAGGCCAATAGCAATACACCGTACTGAACTGTTGAGTTAAGGTTGTGGTGGTCATATCCTTTCTACTGAGGCTTTTCATGAACAATCGTTCGTGAAAGCTTTTACTTTTTAAATGTATTTCTATGCAGTTGCATGGTAGTAAAGTAATGTACTCACCGTCCTCCTGGTAGGCCTGGTTGACGTGGCCTGCAAACCGATTCTGGACAGGGCTGAAAGGGTCGTGGGCGGGGCTAAGAGGGTCCTGGGCGGGGCTAAGAGGGTCCTGGGCGGGGCTGAGAGGGTTGTGGGCGGGCCTGGGAGGGTCCTGGGCGGGGCTGAGAGGGTCGTGGGCGGGGCTAAGAGGGTCCTGGGCGGGGCTAAGAGGGTCCTGGGCGGGGCTGAGAGGGTCCTGGGGGGGGCTAAGAGGGTCCTGGGCGGGGCTGAGAGGGTCCTGGGCGGGTCTGAGAGGGTCGTGGGCGGGCCTGGGAGGGTCCTGGGCGGGGCTAAGAGGGTCCTGGGCGGGGCTAAGAGGGTCCTGGGCGGGTCTGAGCCGGGCCAAGCTGATCTGGAGCATCCGGAAACTGGGTCGTTCACCAGGCAGCGAACTCCAACACCGAAGCATCAGATCATAGCTGTCAATCAAACCACCCGTCAACCAATCACGCAACCAGTTCATCGGTAACTTAAAGCATTCAGGAAATGACAACGGTACACCTACAGGGCCAGAGGGCAGTCTAAAGGCTTGGACAGTCTCTTTCCAGAGTTGATGTGGTGCATGACCTCCAGGTTAGACAGGGCGGGATAGGGATGCTGTCCCAGTGTGGTTATCTCCCAGAGGAGCACCCCGAACGACCTGGACGCGTTAACAAAAACACACCAACAGAAAGACAGGCTCGTGTTTCTCTCTCCGTATCCACAACAACATGTCACGACAGCACAGAACCCCAAAGACAAGCTGACCACTACCAGACGACAGCACAGAACCCCAGAGACAAGCTGACCACTACCAGATGACAGTACAGAACCCCAGAGACAAGCTGACCACTACCAGATGACAGTACAGAACCCCAAAGACAAGCTGACCACTACCAGACGTCGGTGTGTTTGTTGAAGACTCCGTCCGACAGACTTTCAGGAGACATCCAGCGTACAGGAAGTAGCCCCTCGCCCCTCTTCCTGTAGTAGTCATTTTTGTATACATCCCGAGCCAATCCGAAGTCTCCAATCTTTACCGTCCTTTCAGAGTCGTTGTAGCCACGCACAGACACCAGGCAGTTCCTGGCTGCTATATCTCTGCATGGACGACATCGTTCATCCCATTATAGCACTAACTACAGGCTATGACAGAAATACAGTCTATACAATGTGATCCTTTGGAAGGATTTTAACTTTTAAACTCCTAATCTGCAATAAAATGCTCTACCATTGATCTATACCGATCCCACTGTATTTACACAGTAACTTATATACAGTAACTTCTGTACAGTACCAGTAAACCCCCTGTCTACAGTGAAAGACTGTCAAACCTGTGGACAAAGTGCATCTTCTCCAGGTAGGCACAGCCTTGACAGGTGTCCCAGCAGATGTCCAGCTGCTGTTCTGCACTGAGCAGTGAGCCGCGACTCTGAACATCAGCAGACAAACACACACTTAATGGTGCTCGTCACAGCAGGAGAGGGGAGGAGAGGAGAGGGGAGGAAAGGGGAGGGGAGGGGAGAGGAGGGGAAGAGAGGGGAGGAAAGGGGAGGAGAGGAGAGGAGAGGGGAGGGGAGGAAAGGGGAGGAAAGGGGAGGAGGGGAGAGGAGAGGAAAGGGGAGGAAACAAGAGGGTGTCCTGTCTGTACGGACCACGGACGGACGAGCCTTCATGAGGTAGGAGCGCAGGTCACCTCCTGGCATCAGTTCCAGAATCAGGAACTGGGGTTCGTTCTGGACACACACCCCCAGCAGACGCACAATGTTGGGGTGCTGGAACTGGCTGTATGACGAGAAACACACACACACAAAGACAAGCACACACACATACAGACAAGCACACACACACACTCAGGAAAGGCAGGAAGTTGGGGTGTTGGAACTGGTTGCTAAAGATATAGGAGGATCGAAAACTTCATACATAGACATGAACATGAAGATGCAAACACACACAAGAATCACAGAAGATCAAACATACAGCGCCCCCCAGAGGAGATTCAGTGAATGTAGTAGACAGCTTATTTACCTCATTATGTGAGCTTCTTTCAGAAATTCAGCTTTTTCACTCTCTGTCGCTTCTTTTCTCAGAGTCTACACAAAAGATCCATTAGAAAATCGGTAAAACATCTGTATAATCTTCCAACCAATTCTAGGAAAAAATACATAATCTCAAAGAGCCCTTCCTGGTTTAATAAATACAAATAAATCCTGACAGATTTTGAAATGAGAAACTTTATCGGAACATTTACCTTCACAGCTACTCTATTTTGGGGTATGACTTCCTGGATGGGCTGACCTACAATCATGCCTTCATACACCTCCCCGAAGGCCCCGCTACCCAGAAGCCTTTGCAGCTTGAGGCTCTCGCGAGGGAACAGAGGTAAGGTGGATGTGTTGCTGTGGATGGGGAGGGGGCTAACAGACAGGAATATACGGGTTAAAAACTGTGATAAGCACAATACACGTCTTATAACTGTAATACGTTTACACGTCTACAACTGTAAAAATACATACTGTGACTCATACAGACCACATTGAGGATTGTACGACTACCTCATATAAGGATAATCTATGAAGTACGGTCAGAGATGGCAAAAGTACACACATCCTTCACTCAAGTAGAAGTACAGACACTCATGTTTAAAAAGACTTGTAAAAGCTTAAGTGCTTTTTCACTCAGGATAAAAGTAAAGAAGTATGAGCTCTGACACATACTTAACAAAAAAGTAGCCATTACTACTACCTGTTCAAGGACCTCTCATCATTCTTTTTCAACCTTTCTAAACAAATTTTTCAAAAGTGATCTTTTTTACGAAACCTTTTTCACAGTGAAAGGAGCGGAAGGAGAGAGGAGAAGAGGGGAGAGGAGAACAGAAAAGCCTAAAACAGAGTACATTAAAGCAGAGCAGAGTACAATAGAGTACGGTAGAGTATAGTTGAGTCCTCATCAAGTACTCATCAATGATACAAACTTATTTACAAATAAATGTTAGAAGTACAGTATTTGTACGTTACGTCCCATCTCTAAGTACGGTAGGAAACACAGTGTTTTGGCGTATATTGTAGAAATTTAGCGGACACTTCTAAAGGGGACATGGAATTAGTCAGTCTATAAGTGTGTCAGTCCAGTGTTCTGTGTGTCTGGAACTACCTGACAGCGTAGCAGGCGTTGGCGAGCCCCACCAATCCCCTGATGACCTCCAGCTCCTTGTCAGGGGGAAGCACCACTGTGTTGCCCTCCAGAACCCTCTTCCTCGGCCGCCGACACCAAACTACCGAGAGGAGAATCACACATTACACATCACATTTACAGAATTAAGATCATGTACTCATGAAAGAGAATGTGTGCTTGATAAAGGACAGGTGATGGTGTTTAAGACTCACCAACTACAGCAACAATCATAGCAATGAAGATTATACCCATCACTGTAGTCACACCAATGACCAAGGGACTGTATTTGTGGTCCTCTGTCAAACAAAATATAATTATTTTATTTTTATATTATAATGGAATACTATAATACAATTAAATGAAATGTAATACAGTAGTATTTCACACCATGATATGATCTGACACATTCTATAAACAGGTAACAAAGGTCTGTATCATAAAAACAAGATCTTCAAAGAGCCTCAAAAGAAAGGTCATCCTAATAACCGCGGCCCCTGATTGGACGGACTGGAAATGCAAGCGTTCTAACCAAGTGTGAGCGTGGATCCCTCGAACCGCACGGAGGCGGAGCGTCCACCTGGAGACTCCGCCCACACTGTCACCGCGTATCCATGGTTACCCCGCAGCCCGTTAAATGTGTGATGAGTGTTGATCAGCTGGTCCTGAGTCAGCGTCTCAGACCCGTTCAAACAAGAGATCCTCACCGAGTACGTCCAGTTCTGCCATGATGACGGACCTGACAAACAAAAACACAACATTTCACCTGCAGACGACTTGAAACCATATAAAGGATCTAGGTTAGACTGCTGAGATAAAGGATCTAGGTTAGACTGCTGAGATAAAGGATCTAGGTTAGACTGCTGAGATAAAGGATCTAGGTTAGACTGCTGAGATAAAGGATCTAGGTTAGACTGCTGAGATAAAGGATCTAGGTTAGACTGCTGAGATAAAGGATCTAGGTTAGACTGCTGAAATAAAGGATCTAGGTTAGACTGCTGAGATAAAGGATCTAGGTTAGACTGCTGAGATAAAGGATCTAGGTTAGACTGCTGAGATAAAGGATCTAGGTTAGACTGCTGAAATAAAGGATCAAGGTTAAACTGCTGAGATAAAGGATCTAGGTTAGACTACTGAGATAAAGGATCTAGGTTAGACTGCTGAGAAGAGAAGGACCAAAGGTTGCACTGTGCCTGTAAAAACAACAAACTTGAAACCCCAGTCAGGATCTACAAAGACATTTAATTTAGAAGACTGAACATCTGACAGTGTGTCCTTACTGGCTCCTGTCCTCAGTGCAGGTGTTTCCCATGTCACGGACGCCATGCTGGCTCCAAACACGACCTCCAGAGCCCTGGGTCTCCGGGGGACGGGGTGTGGCTGGGAGGAGGAGCTGGATACCCGGACGTTATCAAACCCCGACTGGCTGGGCTCCCAGATGTCACAGTCCACCAGGAACTCATTAAAGACATTCCCCTGTTTCACTTCCTGGTACACTGCCCACCCATTGGTCAGCAAAAAGAGATCCTTCTCATAGGCCAGGCTCTGGACGGAGTGCAAGAAGCCTACATCCGGACGGAGGGTCACGTGATCCGATCCGTCCAGGAAGGTGGCGGAGATGGTCCGGTTGACCTGTTCAAAGAACACAACCCTCTTGTTCGCGAAGCTGACCGCCAGGTCGAGCAGGGCGCGGCGGGTCACCACTGGGGTCAGGGCGAGGGTCTGAGCCTGCGAGGGGTCCGGGAGGACAGAGCGATGTATCCCATCAGGCAGCAGGAGGAACAGGTACCTAGAGGATGGGACAGTTTGGTACTGGCAATGTGGTCTGCGGTTCTAACTCCACACAGTCAGTACTGACAGGAAGGTTTGTTAGCTCACCCGTTGTACGGATCTGCAACGATCCTAGAGGGAGGGTTGGGGAGAGGCAGGGGAACCTTCTGGGGGTCGGGGCAGTTGTCCAGCCCACACTGAAACACCTGCAAGGGAGAAGGGGAGGCTGCCTGAACGCTGAAACACCTGCAAGGGGAGAGGGGGAGGCTGCCTGAACACTGAAACACCTGCAAGGGGAGAGGGGGGGGCTGCCTGAACACTGAAACACCTGCAAGGGGAGAGGGGGAGGCTGCCTGAACACTGACACACCTGCAAGGGGAGAGGGGGAGGCTGCCTGAACACTGAAACACCGGCAAGGGGGGAGAGGGGGAGGCTGCCTGAATACTGAGACACCTGCAAGGGGAGAGGGGGAGGCTGCCTGAACACTGACACAGTAACATGTACCCTTACATAAAACACTGGGACTGTGTCCCGAAACACAACCCACTTGGGATCTCCTGTTCCACCAGCACTGTTTCCACGTTGCTTTGGATCAAAGCGTCTGTGAAATGGGAACGTAACGTGTGTGTCGCACCTTTCCATCAGAGATGAAGAAGAGCCGTCTGTAGAGCCAGTCCACAGACAGAGCAGTGACCCCTAGAGGAGCGGAGTGGAACAGCACCATGTCAGAGGGGTCCGTTAGATTCTTATCTCCTTTGACCCAAATGTGCACCCCTGCTGAGAAGTAAACCTGGCTGGCGCTGGGATGTACCGACACCCCTGTACAAGAAGATAAAACAGAGACATCCTTGAAATGACAAATTAAGAGAGAGAGAGAAAGAGGTGGAGACAGGGAGAGGGCGAGAAAAAGAGAACAAGAGAGACAGAGATCAATGTGGACTCACCAGTGATGTTGCCCTGGATCAGATCTTCAGGGAGGCAGAGGGCCTCTTCCAGGATCCCAGCAGAGATCTCCTTTCTCCTGAGCGACCTCATCCTGGACAGGAACACCCAATCCCCTCCCCTCGGCTCTGAAACACGAGGACCAGTACACCACAGGGACCTGCTCTCATGAACCAGTACACCACAGGGACCTGCTCTCATGAACCAGTACAGCACAAGGACCTGCTCTCATGAACCAGTACACCACAGGGACCTGATCTCATGAACCAGTACACCACAGGGATCTGCTCTCGTGAACCAGTACACCACAGGGACCTGCTCTAGAGCTTAACGCTCACACAAACCAAGCTTCAAGTTTATTGGAGGAGAAACACAAATGGAGATGTTTCCAGCTGGATACTGACCTTCTCTGGGAGGTGTGGTGAAGTTGGCTGTCGCCGCTGACCCCTGTCCCTTCCTGTTCACCGCTGCCACGGTGACCCTGAAGGAAGGAACACGCATCAGCTTTCTATACCACAGCAACAAAGATGCATTCACCCTTCAACCAGGGGTTTAGATGTTTGTGGTCAAGTGGGACTTCCTGGATTCAACCAGATAGCAACATTTTACATCACAAGACCTACCTGTATGTAGTGTTAGCTGAAGTTGGGAAGAAGGAAGTGCTGAAGTCATCAGCGCCGACTGTGGAGCTGATGGTACGTGATTGGTCTGTGAGGTTGAGGTTGTAGCCAATGATGATCCCCGCTGGTTCGTCAGGGGCTGACCAGGTGACCTCAATACTCTCGCTTGACAAACTCTCCACCATGAGGCCAAGAGGCACAGAGGGTACTGGAACACAGGAGACGGGTCCTGATTCAGATCAGCGGTCTAAGCATTTCACAGGATGCAGGTTCAAATCCCACTCCCTGCAATATGGCTCTTGGGGTAAAAGCATCTGCTAAAAGCATTCTTTATCAATTTAAATAACCCCACTGTGTTTGAATGGGAGGTTTTCATACACTAGTCCATGTGTTCTGATACAGAACACTGACACAGCCACCACAGGTAAAAACAAATATTATGAAATAGCTGACGTCTTCAGAGTCAGACAGGATATTATGGGATGCTTTGACTCACCAGAGTTGTTCTGTCTGTAAATGTCTGTCTGCACCTCTGTACCATTCACACTCTACAAACACCAGCAAAGTATCACCAATTAGAAACAAAAAATGTTGAATCAATCATTTAGTTTAATTTAGATCTCTTTCTAAAAAGAAATCTACATGACAGGCTTCCCAGTGCACTGTAAGATACATGGACTACATGATCTCAAAATGACAGTCAAACACCCGAGGATGAATAACTCACCGTCTGAAAGTGCTGAGTTGGTTTCTGGATGACTGCGTCCACACACATACAGACAAACACGGATACTGAGATCAAATCTCTTGTTGTTCGTGACAAAAGACCCTTCATCCGTTTGACGTCCATTTCACCCACACATTTTATTACATACATGTGTATCTAGTCTTAGTCTTAGAGTTAATGATAAAATCTTGTGTCAAGTCGACACTATTAAAACGGGCTGTTAACTACTACTGACTAACTACAGTACAATGAGAACTTTCATCTCAGTCTGTTTCCTTATGGCTGCTATCCCCTCTGTGATCAGTGTCTCTAAATGATTTGGAGTGTAAACACACCCACCCAGGGCTATATCCACCCTAACCCAAGGGCTGGCCTGTCTTGTCAAAGGTAGCTCATACCAAAGACTAAACAGAAGGCTGGACTCTGGACTCTCAAACATTCAGGAAGTTGCTATCGTAACATTCACACCATCAGTGACAGAGGGAGAGGGAGAGTGTGTGTGTGTGTGTGTGTGTGTGTGTGTGCGTGCGTGTGTGCGTGTGTGAGTGGAGGTGGGAGAGGAAGTGGTAAGAGAAGAAGAGGGATCGATGATAACAAGTGTAAGAGCCCACATGGACATGGGTTCCAACCCAACACACAATGTGACTGATAGCGCAGGTTCATCAACAGATGTATTTATCAAATCCAAACACCTGTAAGCATGGACGTTCCACTAAATGACCCAGTGAGACAGTAACATGATACATTATTAATGGTCGTAATACCCGAGATCATCCCCCCCCAAAAATCCAGAACTTTATCGAAAATATTCTGAAAAAAAATCATACATATATTTTCACACACAGTGAAAGGAGAGGTGAGAAGAGAGATCCTGCTACCAAATACAGATTAAAACTAAAGTAGGGTGACGAGCCTGACTTGAAAATAGTAGAGTATAAGGTACAGATATTTGTGTAAAAAAGTTGGCAGATAATTCAATAGTAAAGTAAAATAGCCTACTGATACCAGAAAAATCAACTTCAGTACAGTAACTAAGTATTTGTACTTTGATTTACAGAGCTATCTATGACGGATGACATTGCCGTATTTAGCCACTAGATGGCAAAGTCGGACAAAATTTAGAAGTCGTTCCTAAAATATTCTCACTAGTCAACTGGTGTCAACTAGTCAAATGGTGTTAATTTGTCCGACCACAAACACTACATTGGTGAAAGGCCAGTGGAAAGGAAGGGGTCACATTCACGCCTCCCAAATGAAAACTCCTTCCTCTTTCAAAAAATAGGCTTGCATTAGTACCACATAGAACATTTCTTACAGTAAACCAGCCGCAAACTATTAATTTAACACATTTAAAAATATACCTGATAGGTCAATTGTATTTTACTTAAATGCACAAGCGGAGAACTCCATGACGATGAACTTCATGTATTTGTTGATATTTCTATCGGTTGTGAATAGCCTTGTTTTATTGGACCCCAGCGTATAAATAGCTAAAATATTTTTCCACTAACTATGTCCAAGTTGTCTCACCGCCAGGCTGAAATTAGCTTACCACAGGTTCAATATCTTCACCCTATCAGATGGGAACAGGTGCGTCTTCCCAGCCAACAACAGAGGATGCAAAGGCAAATTTAGAGATGGAGAATAAATCGACATGCTGCAGTGGCCATGGACATTGTGAGACATTTCAGTGGATCAAGATGAATAAACCCTGAATCCTTGAAGTGATCTTGCTATTCTAGATATTTACCCAACATCCAATTCACTAGTTTCAGTAGCATTTTCTCTTCTCCCTAGTAGCAAAGCTCATCCATTTAATTTGAAAGGTGGTGAAGCGATTACCACAACAGAGGCAAACATAGATAATGACTGTTCGCTGCTTCCTATATTACCTCAGATTAAGCTGTCGCTATGTTTTCAACTTATGATCTGTAATTCTTACTACTGCATAGCCTGCTATTGGAACAGGATCCAGCAGAAGAGAAATGGTAGATACCAAGAAACACTTCACTCTGCATCATGATGTTGTCTTAATATCAAGGTCTCCTTCCATCCCTCTGAAGAATTATGACATTTTTTGTTATAAACACACACACATACAAGCCCTCCCCATTCATCCCACACACACACACACACTCCCCATCCCTGTCCTACAGTCTGTAGCGCCATGCAGTCTGGGGGGGGGGGGCACGGATGGATTTATTCCAGACCTCCAGGGGTCCATAACTGCCATTCCTTGTAGCTACACACACCCATTTGCAGACACACCCACGAACACGGGCTCCTGTGATGTCATATTGTACTATGGCTGCACTCGACCAGTTCCTCCAGCCCTCTTTTTCAATGTTATTACTGCCTTTCATAAACACTTCATCCAAGCCCTTCTCACCCTGTGTTCAACAGCCTCTGCTTTGGTCCCTTGTTTACATTTAACTCATTTAACAGACTCTTTTATCCTAAGCAACATACAAACGGTATGTACTGAGGCAAAGAGCAAATTGCCTCAGGCTGAATGTAAGTGAATAGATAACCCGACACAAGGCTACAGTTTACCCTTGTTCATTACTGTCATAGTGCACGCGTCTAAAAGTAAATCTGGAACAGTAGGTTGGGATTACAGTCAGAAACACCTGCTTGACCCATGCCGGCCTGAGAGCTTCCAAAGGATCAAGAGTTACTTGGCAAAGCTATGCCCGGATATAAATAATTTAAATGTATTATTATTTTTAAATAAAAAGAGTGAGGATCAAGAAACAGTCTGCCACTGAGATGCAAACCCTCCAGAGCGCGTTTTACATCAAGTGGAGGAGGATTTGATTAACTATTTTGGGAAATAAGAGAAGAGTGAGGTCATCCTCGAGAACGAGCAGGAACAGAGAATGTGGACTGAAGCTCCTGACCCCGTTGGTCATCAAGTCTATCAGCTGCTCATCCAGACCGTCTACACACACTCTCCTTTCTAGAAGTGAACTTCTCCATACAACTACTCTCATCCCATCTCCATTCAGACCCACAGGAACTCATAAGAAATCGAAAGTTTTTGAAGTTATCGAAAGATAAAATCTTTACCAAATAAGGAGATGTTGAAATCAAATCATGGCAGAAGCTGATTCTATCACATGAAGTATACACACAACCAGCATGGGACACAACAGCACAGGACTGGAAGGAGGAAGTGGCTCAGCAGCATTCCCAAGTAGTGGCTTCTGATTTGCGGAGGCTGGATAAGTCACACTGGCCCTTTCTCAAGCTGTGAAGGGTTGACACCTCCTCTAATCTCCTGAAGCACACCTTTTGTTGAGTGAACAGATCATTGATCACTTCGACTGAGAACACAACCAGTCACTGAACAAGCAGACAGGGCTGGTTTTTAAAATGGACGCCTCAGATCTAACCAGCGCAGTGAAGCTCTCCCTCTCAGAAGTGTGTTGGTGTCAGCCTCTTGTTGGACAACACCTCAGCCATCCGTCCTGTCCTTGGGATGTCATCAGCATCCCCCCACCCCACCCCACCCCTGCGCCTGGTTCCCTGTCGGCTATCTGGTATTTGGATAGGAGACACAAAGCCACTGAAGTCTATATTATATCAAACTACCGTTTGAGAACTGTTGTTGTCAAGCACAGAATGACCGAATGTATTCTGGTGACCTCATGTAAGTGACAGAGAACGGTGAGAGAGAGAGAGAGAAACAGAGAGAAACAGAGAGAAACAGAGAGAAACAGAGAGACAGAAAGAGAAACAGACAGAGAGACAGACAGAGAGAGAGAGAGAGAGACGGAGATAGAGACATGGAGAGATACAGGCAGACACAAACCCAAGACCCACACCTCCAGGCTGGGTGTCTAGGTGTGGGTGCTGACTGTCACCATCTCATTCATTACACAGCATGCTGCCGGCCTCAGGGCAGGAATGCTAGCTTTCTGGCCCTGCATAGCTGGGGGATAGCACAGGAGCTGGGGGGGGGGCAGGAGCTGGGGGGGCGGGAGCTGGTGGGTATGCTGAGAGGGGGGGCTGTGGGGGGGGGGCTAATGGCTGGGGGTGATGTGAGGGGGAAGGGGGCGCTACAGCAGCAAGGCTCCATCCAGAGCAAAAACCGATACAAGCTTCAACTCTCTGTTGCTCCGCTCTGAACAGAGGCTCTGAACAGAGGATCTGAACAGGGGATCTGAACAGGGGATCTGAACAGGGGATCTGAACAGGGGATCTGAACAGAGGATCAGAACAGAGGATCTGAACAGAGGATCTGAACAGAGGATCTGAACAGGGGATCTGAACAGGGGATCTGAACAGAGGATTCTGAACAGGGGATCTGAACAGGGGATCTGAACAGAGGCTCTGAACAGGGGATCTGAACAGAGGATCAGAACAGAGGATCTGAACAGAGGAGTCTGAACATGGGATCTGAACAGGGGATCTGAACAGAGGCTCTGAACAGGGGCTCCACACACATTTTTTTTAGGTCAGAGAAAATCCTGGAGCTCCATGTAAGGCAAAAGTGTTTTTTGGGCCACAGAGAGAGAGAGAGAGAGAAGAGAGAGAGAGAGGGAGAGAGAGGGAGAGGGAGAGGGAGAGGGGAAGAGAGGAGAGGGAGAGAGGGAGAGAGAGAGGAGGAGAGGAGGAGAGGGAGAGGGAGAGAGAGAGAGAGAGAGAGAGGAGAGAGAGGGAGAGGGAGAGGGAGAGGGAGAGGGAGAGGGAGAGGGAGAGGAGAGGGAGAGGAGAGAGAGAGAGAGAGAGAGAGGAGAGGGAGAGGGAGAGGGAGAGGGAGGGAAGAAGGAGAGGGAGAGGGAGAGAGAGAGAGAGAGAGAGAGAGAGAGAGAGAGGAGAGAGAGAGAGAGAAGAGAGAGGAGAAGAGAGAGAGAGAGAGAGAGAGAGAGAGAGAGAGGGGGATGCAGAGAGAGAGGGAAGAGAGGGAAGGAGACAGAAGAGAGGGAGAGAGAGAGGGAGGAGACACATAAAGAAAAAAGAGAGAAGAGACAGAATGAGGGAGGGAGGGAGGACAGAGGGGGGAGACAGAGAGAGATAGAGTGCGGGAGGACAGAGAGGGAGTGAGAGAAACCGAGGGAGGGAAAAAAAATACAGATTCCAGTGCATTTCTCAGAGCTGAACTGCCAAACTACCCCCCCCCCCTGACTATCGAGTCAAAACCAGACACCGACAACCAGCTAACTGACCCTCAGAATAATTTACCATCCCAGATGCTCATGACCTATAAATCTGAGAAGTTTGTGGTTGTTCTAAGCTTGTATTGCCTATTGTTTCTAATAATATAATAATTGTTTAATTTGGAATAAACCAGAAACAGGCCAGACCTGTCAAGTAATCAATCAACCATAAATATTTGCAACAGTCCACACAGCTAAAAAGCCTGTTTACTGTCACCTACTGTTTATGGTTTAACCAGGGAGGGTGAAACAGGACCAGGCTTCTATCTACACTAGGAACACTACCCTCGGTGGTACCCTCAGTGTGTCCAGTCATCTAAGTGCCTAGATAGTTCCTTCCATTAAATACCGGCATGAGTGGCCTGTTATCACAACAAACATTCAACAGAGACAGGAGCTGATGTTACATCTTCAGTCAGGTGACACCATCCACATTCCTTTACCTTCTATCTCTCTCTCTCTCCCTATCTCTCTCTCTCTCACTCTCTCTCTCCCTATATCTCTCTCTCCCTATATCTCTCTCTCCCTCTCTCTCCCTCTCCCTATCTCTCCCTCTCTCCCTCCTCTCTCTCTCTCCCTCTCCCCAACTATCCCTCCTCTCTCTCTCTCCCTCTCTCTCTCTCCCCCCCTCTCTCTCTGTCTTTCTACCTCCCTCTCTCCCTCTCCCTATCTCTCCCTCTGTGTCTCTCTCTCTGTGTCTCTCTCTCTGTCTTTCTACCTCCCTCTCTCCCTCTCCCTGTCTCTCCCTCATCTCTCTCTTTCCCTCTCCCTATCTCTCCCTCCTCTCTCTCTCTCCCTCTCCCTCTCTCTCCCCCCCCACTCTCATACTCCATCTATGTTAATATCCCTCTTGTTGACTTCATCGGTTCCTCCACCCCTCACTTTGCTTGTATAAGCTTTGGAGAGTGTTCTGACAAGCTTCCCAGCACCATCCTCCTCGCTGTGCTGATGGGCTCCTCTCTCTCCTGTTTAGTCTGATCTCCTTCTCCAACGCCTCACCTTCTACGTCAGGTAGGAAACCTTAGACCACTAGTCATTTACACTTAGCTTTAGGCTGCAAAAATTAAAGACTATCTTGAATCTTCTGACTTTTGAGATCATCTTTCTTTTTGTTAAGTAGACAGATGTTTCTCCTGTTGCTTCTGGTTATCCTTTTATTCTCAGAAATAGTTGGACTGAAATCTCTATTTTATAGCCAAAACTAAGCAGGTGGAGCAGGTTTTAAACCAATGCGATGAGTGGTTTGTGGGCTACTAGTCTGGAGATGAGATCTGTTGTCAGCGATTACCCATGTGAAACAAAAATAAAGGCTTCACATTTAAAATTAAACTAGTCTATTCCAAAACAAACACATGCACTGCATGGCAGATAATGTCAAGATTCATTCCTGACCGAGACCTTGCAATATGATCTACTGTCACGAAACCAACCATAAAATATGGCATTAGTATATTTTTGGTAGGTCTAGTTGTATAAGTGTACACTTACAGTTATTGAGTGAGATAAAATAATTGAGTATTTTTCTCATATATGGACTGTCAAGCAGTTGGGCATGTATCTAGTCTGTATAAACACCATCATTAATGTGTTGAGATTTGTCACCTAACTGGTCATGTAACACTATCTTTGTCCCAGTTGGAGCATTTACTATACTAACATTACTGTTAAATAATACTAAGATCGTCGTTTGTTGTCAGGTTGAATGTCACAAAATACTTTAGGCTATGTCATGTACTGTAGCCTAATGTAGTTCACCAGTCTGTACTGTACTCTCAATGAACGTGTTTACATGGTGACTCAACCGAGTGCTGAGGGGAAACGACAACAAGGGCAGTTGACTCCGGCTACGGGATTAGTCCGATCTGGTCAAACTCCGAAGGCAGGCCCCTAATGAACTCTGCTGTGCGGCTTTTTATTAGGTGGCTGAAGTCACATCTTAGTGTTGACAGGAGGCGCTTAGCATCGGTTCTGGTATGGCGGCCAAGGCATGTCTGTCATCTCGCTAGCTCGCCGGGAGAGAGGCATAGCAGCTGCCTGCAGTCGCCATGGTGCCATACGCTCGCCGTCGTGGGAGTGAAGTGGATATTTTTTTAAACGACTTAAAGGGAAGCTCGAACGAACAGAAGCACAAGAACAAGTTGTTACATGGAATATCTTAAAAATAAAAACTGAAATATACATTCTAAACAACTCGTCGACGACACATGACGAAGTCGAACAACATCTGTGAAAAACAACTACCTTTCCCTGGTGCCAAAAATAAAATAAAAAAAGTAAAATATGATGTCCCATTACGACACGATAAATGGCAACCAACATACAAACATAGCCTACTCTATGAAGGACTGGGGGAAGAAAAAAAACAGAGGGCTAATAATAGTCTCAGGAGAGAGGACTGGCATCCAGCCTGCCCAGAATAGCTGTAGATGCATGAGAATACAGCGGGAGAAAAGATAACAAGCCAGGAAAGTTCAGGCATCTGACAGATGGGGTCAGTAAAGACACACAAGCATATCAGCTGCTCTCACCAAACCCACTTGTTGGTGTGAGAAGTTTGGAGGGCTAAAAACACAAACACCTTGCCCATCATGGTCACCTCAGTCTCCCTGAGCAACTCTGTCAGGAGATCAGTCACTGACTGAGGTTGTTTGGGGACCAGCGGTGATACACGTCCCAATTAGGATTCATCAAGTATAACCATCCTTTCACCATGTTCCTTTGCTCTTCCACAGACTATCATTCCCTTCACAGAAGTTTGGCTTCAATAGCAAGGTGCTTGTCTCTCCGTCCCCGACAGAAACCACTGGTGAGTGTTCTGACCCCTGACCAGCCATGGAGAGAGTTCAGCATATGACCCGCACAGCCATCCGGAGGGCATCCAACATCGAGGTGAACCCCCAGACCAAGAGGAACCTTCAGGAGCTCTTCGTCAACTTCTCCCTCATCCTCATCTGCCTGCTTCTGATCTACATCATCGTCCTGCTCATGTGACAGGCCGCAGACTGACGGCAGCCAATCGGGAAGAAGATGAACTGTGCGGGAGCCAATGGGGTGGGGGAATGGGGTGAAGGAGGAAGTGGAAGAGGGATGGCTAAGCAGGTCATCCTCTAACATCATTGCTCTTCCCCTCACAACAGCACACTTGTAGGGTGTGTCATTAGAGTAACATCTGTAGTGTAAGTAAACTCCCTGCACGTTGCATGAACAGGTTTTCCACTAAATGTATCGTAGACACATCGTCACTGTCACTGAAGCTTGGGTTTGTCAACGTTCAGATCTAGTTAAACAGCTGCTTTCTAAATGTAGTTTTTTGCACCTTGGGTGATGTGGATCAATAGGTTCTAAAACCCCCGAGATGTGGCGTGGATGAGCCTGGAAGCAGCAGGGAGGGCCAGGTAGCTGCCTGTTAGAAGGGTCAGCTACCTTTACTTTAACTGCCATTAGGTGGTCAACCTGGCAGTCGCTTTGGACAGAAGTGTCTGATTAATGAATAAAGTGTTCAAATGTTATGTAAACTGTCCCGTGAAAGCCAAGTGTGTCCTTATCACCTCTGTGAAACGTTCTGGGGGAAACAACTCTCTGGACGCATGTTCCTCACGATCTCAAGGTGGCAGATTCTCTCTGAATGACCACTTCACCAGTGTACGTTCTCATCGTTGTATTATGCACACAAATAAAGCAGATATTGTGAGACCACTAAATCAAGCAAATGTCACAATAGTTGTTTATTGTTAATAATAGACATGTATATTATAAATATAGATTAATTGTGCTATTTACTTTGAAACTGGCAAGACATCATTTGTGTTTAACAGTTTGGAGAATGCAACCGTTAACACACACTTAAAACCATCAAATTAGGAGCCTTTTCCAACATCATTCTTGACTGTTTAGACATTAAAATGAAAAGTGCTCTTAATATTACAGGGGATTATTCAGATTCATAAGACTGCTTACAGATCTGACAGTAAGTGACAGTATTTTAAAAGGACCCCGATACTTACAGTGGCATTATATTGAACAAATACGTTTTTTTTCTGCACCGACGCAGATATTGCATAATAACAGGCCATGACAAAACATCATCATTAATCAGATTTTAACGGAAAAAAATATATATAAAAAAAACGTTTAACAAAGATAACAGTTCACAGTGTATGAATGAACGCAGAGCCACGTTGTGTGTTTTATGAATAATTATCTTTTTCACATGCTCTAAGGTCGTCTCCTCCGAGCGGAGTCAGAACGTAAAGTATTGCGCGTATAGCTCCTCCTGCGGCTCCGCGCTGGTCACCTCGTCAGTCTCAGGAGGGCTGCACGGGAGTTCAAAACAACGATTACACAACGACACGCTAAACACAGCGACAACAGGATAGCAAGACGTGGTCAAGATGCAAGCTCGACAATGCGACGATACGACTACAACATGAAGAGACCACAGACATGTTAGTTTTCGTGACGGGTCAAAATACAAACTTTTGTTGTTGTCACATGTCACACATAACCTAATTAAAGCTGTGTTATAACATAAATATATAGACATCGTGGTAGAAGTGGTCACCATTAGAACTGTGTGACTCAGATTCCGAGTCCACCAAAATCATCTTAACGGACAGTCACACCGTTCCAGTGGGAGCGGACACATTTCCTCCTCAAAACACTCGCTGGTTCGGGCGGAGTGTGTGTTGCTGTGTCGCTGTCACCCAGCCAGACAGCAAGGGCTTCAACAACACCAGCTCCACACTCCCGACTGCCTCCCATAAGCAGCTTATTAATATTCAGACCACCACCACGATGCACATAATCACCCGACACCCAGGACCTTGCAACCCGCTCCCTGGCTAGCAGCAACAATAGCTGTAATTGGTACCCCAGCATCAACAGCCAGGCATTTACAGTAATGATCTTTTGTCAAGACTTGACCTATTAAAATCCCAGCACGCCCGTTTCACATAAAACAACAGCCTCTAACTATTATGGGATGCGGAGCAAGTGAAATCCGGAGAAAATCCAAACAGTGAGAAATCACACATAGGATTTTTTTGGTCTTAAGAGACACTTCCATCTCTTCTATTGTGCTTTTTCAAGAAACCCAGATTATAAGTAACCAAACTTTGGCTAAACTGAAATTAAAATCAAGACTGTTATATGATGCAATACATTCATTGCTGGAAAATAGAAAACTGTTAGT
>NC_061071.1:10750206-10762788 GCF_021917145.1 Hypomesus transpacificus
GGTAACAGGGAGCCAGTGTAAAGTAGCTAGGATAGAACTAATGTGTTCTCTCCTTTTAGTTTTGGTTAATAATCTAGCTGCAGAATTTTGAATGAGCTGTAATCTTTCAGTGGTTTTCTTGGGAAGACCAGTGAAAAGTACGTTACAGTAGTCCAGCCGGCTGGATATAAAAGCATGAATTAACTTTTCTGCATCATTTTGGTTCATGAATGGTCGTACCTTTGCTATATTCCTCAGGTGAAAGAAAGCTGTTTTGGTCACTTTATTTATGTGAGAGTTGAAATTCAAATCTGAGTCCAGGATTACACAGAGACTCGTCACCTCTGGTTTAAGACAGGGGGTAAACTAACATAAAACTTCCTTCCTGTGATATATGATTTTATCCAGTTCAATACACTATCCTTGAACCCAATAAGCTCAATGAAAAATAGGATTGTGTATGAAAAATAGGATTTTTCATACACAACTATGGCATGGGTCAGTGCAAATCTCTCCTGCCCTCATCTCCTTTCCCCTGCCCTCATACCCCCTCCAATCCCCTCCCCCCCCCTCCAACCCTCTCCCCCCCCCCTCCCCCTCCTCTGCCCTCCACATAACCTCCCCCCTCCCCTCCTCCCCCCTCCTCCCCCAGCCCCCCTCCCTAACCCTAATCCTGTCAGGCTTGATTTCTGATGCCCTGCAGATTTCAAAAGACGAAATATGCTGTCCTCCTCCTCCTCCCCTTCCTCCCCCTCTTCCCCCCTACCCTCCCCCTTCCCCTCCTCCCTTCCTCTGACAGTACACCTTCCCTCCCATCTCCTCAGCGATACAGGATCATTTGTATCTCGAGAGGGGTTCGTCAGTAGGTTGCAGTCCAGTCTGAATCATGATGGTCCCGAGCAACACGACCAGAGACAGAGAGCAAATCTGTTCTTCGCTAACGAGAGGCAGACCTCAAGATAATTCTGTTTAACCTCCCAGATCTGGCCACGCCGCCCGTTACTAACGACAGCAGCTGCAATTTGACTTCCTCACAATGCATCTTTTATTGATGGGATGTTTTTGAAATATTCATATGAGCAGCGTATGAAATGTTGATGGCTTCTACCTCAACCCTCTGACATCCTTCAACACAACTTTATCTTCCCTCAGAGAGGAAAATAGATTCCTGGGGCCACGCCCCCTGCTGGGGCCACGCCCTGCTGAGGCGAGAGGCTGAGGATAGAGGCTGAAGACAGAGGCTAAAGAGAAAGGCTGAAGAGAGAAGCTGAGGAGAGAGGCTGAGGAGAGAGGCTGAGGAGAGAGGCTGAGGAGAGAGGCTGAGGAGAGAGGCTGAGGAGAGAGGCTGAAGACAGAGGCTGAGGAGAGAGGGTGAGGAGAGAGGCTGAGGAGAGAGGCTGAGGAGAGAGGCTGAGGAGAGAGGCTCTGAAGACAGAGGCTGAGGAGAGAGGCTGAAGACAGAGGCTGAGGAGAGAGGCTGAGGAGAGACGCTGAAGACAGAGGCTGAAGACAGAGGCTGAGGAGAGAGGCTGAGGAGAGAGGCTGAAGACAGAGGCTGAGGAGAGAGGCTGAGGACAGAGGCTGAAGACAGAGGCTGAGGAGAGAGGCTCTGAAGTCTCGGAGGTCCAGAGGCGTTCGCTGCTACTGCCGGAAGCCGGCGATGCGTCTTAAAACTACGACATCGGAAATTCTTGTTGAATTCCAGTCGTTTCTGTTCCACTCCAATTCAAATGACATTCCTTTCCACTCAAACCCATTAGAGTGTGTTCCTTTCTATTCAGTTCTATCCTACCCTGTGTGTCACAGGACTGGTCAGCATGGGCTCAGAGGTCACGGTACCTGATCTGGTGGTTGGCCTCGCTCCGGACCCGGAGCACCTCCTTCCCCTTCAGCTCCAGCTCCCGGGTCAGCGTACCGATGGTCTCGTTGAGGGAGTGGATCTCGTGGTCCAGGTCTGTGATGCGATTGGTCCGACAGCACACTTCCTGTTGTAGGTCCGAGATACGACCAAACAGCTCCTGCTCCTGGACCAATCAGAACGACGCTACATGAGGTCACACTTCCTTTGATAATCAGTACAAACACACACCCACCCACAGCATGGGGTGACGGAGTGCGAAGGCTGGCGCACAGCGCTGAAACCCTCCTGACGGTAGGGGGGGGGGGGGGCAGGACGGTAATGAGTCAGATCTGAGGGATATGCTACAGACTGTGCTTACATGAAACAGCTATTGGTAGGATCAGCAGCTAGCCCGGAGACACAGTCTAAATTCCTAAGTAGGTCATGTTAAAGGGAATACCACTATATTAACGGCAGTCAGTTGGAATTTTGCAGGCGGGGAAAAGAAAGAGAGAGGAAGAGAGAGAGAGAGCGAGGAAGACAGAGAGAGAGAGAAAGAGAAAGGTAGAGAGACAAAGAAAGTGTGTGTTGTGTGTGTGTGTGTGTGGGCAGTAGAGAGAACGATGCAGTACACTCCCAGTACCATGAAGCATGTTTCCCTGCAGCTGCAGTCATGAAAGATCTCTGACTGATCTCTGACCCAAACAACTGCCATGTTCCCTCACAACCAACATCTAGAACAGCCTCTTAGGAACAGGAAGTGTTCTCTTGATGTTTAACCCAGGGGACTCTAGGACCTTGAGGAGACAACTTTACTTTCTCCACGATTTAAGCTTCCAGTGACACACGACACCCATTCATGCTATTGTAACTTACATGTACATTGTTACTATGTAGCTACATGGTATTTCATGGAACCTCAGTGTAAAGGGTTGCTATGTAGTTCCATGACATGGTAGTTGCAGGCTCGTTAGGTGCTGGTGCAGCGTTTGGGGCGGGTCGGACCTGCTGTTTGCTCTTCTCCAGGGTTCCCTCCAGCTGCCGCTGGGCGGCTGTGTTCTCCTTCTGCTGGTGCTGCCGGAGGTGTTCGATGGCTGTGGCATGGAGGTGGTTCAGCTCGGAGCGCAGCGACGCTATGATCAGGAGAACATCCAGAGGTCAGAGGAAACCCTCTCTGATAGGGTTAGAAACATGTGATGTCTCTAATGACTCCTCTAGGGGTTGAACAATGTATCGATGTATCCAGCTGTGCATCTTTGGATCTGTCAGTCTATCTTTCTCTCTCTCCACCCATCCATCCATCACTCCATCTCTGAAACCCAGGACGTGTGTGCGTGTGGGGGGTCTGACTGTGTCCTACCCAGCATGGCCTTGCCCTCGTCTTCCAGCTCAAAGCGCAGGGTCTGCAGGTCCTGCTGGGCCTGCTGTCGCAGCACCTCCAGGGTGCGTCTGTGAGCTTCCTTCAGTGCCAGCACCTCCTCCCTCTGCTCCTGCTTCAGACGCTCCTCCAGGGCCTGCACACACACACACACAACTGAGTTTCAGTTTCCACTCTGATGAGTGAGCAGGGCTGTGTTGGTGAAGACCAGAGCTGCAGCCTGGTGGTGGATGTCTGTTCATTTCCTGGTGATCCTCCAGATCAGGATCCAGCACAGATCCTCACAGAGCAGAGTCACTCAGACCCAGCACACCTGTCTCTCTTTCTCGGACTCTTTCTCCCTTCCTCCTTCTCATCCACTGTCTCTCTCTCTGCCACTCTCTCTCTCTCTGCCACTCTCTCTCTCTGCCACTCTCTCTCTCTGCCACTCTCTCTCTCTGCCACTCTCTCTCTCTGCCACTCTCTCTCTCCCTCTTTTCATATCAAAGGCTTCCTCCCAGCTGCACTGACTAAGGCGAGTCCTGGTTGTGTTGCTCTATAAATAATAGAAACCTGTTCTTTGTGACACTGCAGCAGTGCTAGATGTTGCAACATGCTAGTTAATGTTGCCTTGATATAGAAGTGAATCACAGTACAGTACAGCCCAACACTCCAACATACTGATGAGCTCCCCTCTCCCTCTCCCCCCCTCTCTCTCTGCCCCTCTCTCTCCCCCCCTCTCTCTCTGCCCCTCTCTCTCCCTCAACCTCTCCCTCAACCTCTCCCTCTCTCTCTCTGCCCCTCCCTCTCCCTCAACCTCTCCCTCTCTCTCTCTCCACGCTGGAGCCTCTGGATGTGATCAAAGCCTCTCAGCTGCAGACACCGCAGAAAATCACACTTGTATACCAGAATCTGGGGAGGTATATCTTTCTGACATGCTAAAACCGGCTGGCGGTAATAACAGCTGATGGGGGTAATGTTACAGAGGAGCAGGGGCACCCGGGCAGGGCTCCACACCAGGGGGGCAAAGGAGGGAGACCAGCTAGGTAGGTAGGGAGGGAGGGAGACCAGCTAGGTAGGGAGGGAGGGAGTGGGAGGAGAGGAGACATTGCCAGAGATAAAGGAGACAGAGGGAATGAGAAGCGGATGGACAGTTGGATGTAGGAAGGGATATAGAGATGGTTGGAGACAGAGATGGCTGGAGACGTACAGTGACAATGACAGATGAGTTATTAACTGGGATGTGGAGATATGCAGTATGATGTACAGGTATATGTGTCTGTGCATATGTGTGTATAGAGGTGTGTATAGAGGTGTGTATAGAGGTGTCCCCCACCCTGATGTGCTGCTGCCTGGCGTCCTCCATGGTGCTGAGGGCGCAGCAGTGAGCGTCCTGCAGCCTCTGCTCCCGACGCTGGTGTTCCCTCCTCAGGTCCGCCAGCTGCAGGGACAGGCGCTCCCTCTCCTGGCTGAACCCTGCCTGCAGCTGCTGCAGGGCGGCCTGGGACTGGGACAGCTGCAGCTCCAGGCTCTGCTTCAGCAGGGAGATCTGGGGGGGGGGGGAGGGTTGAAGGGGGAGACAAAAATAAAATGCAGGTTTCTGTGTAGAAATGATGTCAGAAAGGTTTAAAAACTACATTTAAAAAGTTTAAAAATGTGAAAAGATTTAACAAATCTTTTTTCAACCTTTCAGATTCAAATGTTTTTCACCAATGTTTTTCAACCTTTCACACACAAAAAACTGTTTCATTTTCAACCTGTTGGACCTCACATAATTGTTTTCAATCTTTAGATTTTTGCACAACTTTAGTTTTTGCACACATGACACCAAAAGTGTTGATTTTATCCCCCTTTTTTATATATATATATTTTTGGACCTTTAAAATGTTTTTTTTCAAAGATTATTTTTCAAAAGATTTTTTCAACCTTTCAAAACTGTGCGTGTGAGATCAGTACCTGCTCCAGCAGGTCCTCCACCTTCCTCTGCCACCCCTCCCTGGCCGCCATCATCTCCACGTCCTTCTGCTGAGTCAGCTGGCTCAGGGCTGCCTGCTTGTCTGCCTCGTACTCCTCCACCAGCTCCTCCTTCAACAGACGCAGCTCTTCCCTACGGGGGAGGGTTGAGAGAGGATAGAGGGGGAAGAAAGAGAGGAGAGAGAAGGGGGAAGAAAGAGAGGAGAGAGGGGGAAGAAAGAGAGGATAGAGGGGGGAGAAAGAGAGGATAGAGGGGGAAGAAAGAGAGGAGAGAGAAGGGGGAAGAAAGAGAGGATAGAGGGGGAAGAAAGAGAGGAGAGAGAAGGGGGAAGAAAGAGAGGATAGAGGGGGTAGAAAGAGAGGATAGAGGGGGAAGAAAGAGAGGAGAGAGAAGGGGGAAGAAAGAGAGGATAGAGGGGGAAGAAAGAGAGGAGAGAGAAGGGGATAAAGAGAGGAGAGAGGGGGAAGAAAGAGAGGAGAGAGGGGGAAGAAAGAGAGGGGGAAGAAAGAGAGGAGAGAGGGGGAAGAAAGAGAGGAGAGAGCGGGGAAGAAAGAGAGGATAGAGGGGGAAGAAAGAGAGGAGAGAGGGGGAAGAAAGAGAGGAGAGAGAAGGGGGATAAAGAGAGGAGAGAGGGGGAAGAAAGAGAGGAGAGAGGGGGAAGAAAGAGAGAGGAGAGAGAAGGGGGATAAAGTGGGTGGAGAGTGGGGTAGAGAGAGAATAATGTAAATGTAAATAAAAGAATGAAACAAAGAAAGAGGAGTGAAAACGAGTCAGCTTGAAGGCCAGAGAGCAGCCTGTGTTTCCTGCCCTGACAGACGTGCCCTACCTCAGAGCATCTGTCCACTTCTGGTCCAGGTCCTCTGCCATCTTGTCCACTTTCTGCTTCTCCTCCGTGCGTATGGACATCACCCTGGCCTCATGCTGCTGTTTCTGAGTCTCTATCTCCTCCTGAACACACCACGGCAAAGCGTCAACAAAGCTGATCGTCAAGGAACATCTACAAATTCATCCCGACCGCTACAGAAGCAGAGCATTGTTCCAGGCTTAAACAGGACCACAGAGCCACCGCTAATGGATGAGAGTTACCTCATGCGTTAGTCCTGCAAAGACAAGACATCTCTCTAACCCATGTGTTTATTTACCTGGAGGTCGGTAAGAAGGTTGCTGGTCTCTCTGACCCTAGACCTGGTGGCATCCAGCTCGGTGGACAGTCTCTCCTGAGTCTCCTTTAAGCCGGAGATCTGGTAGTGAGCCGAGCTCAAGTTCTGCTCTCCCTCCTTCACCATCTCCTGGAGATGAGACACCTGGAGGAGACAGAGGGAGATGTCAGGCCAGAGAGAGACTAGGAGTACAGGAGAGAAGGAGACAAGGACAGAGACTAGGAGAGAAAGGGGTGAGGGGACAGAGAGACTAGGAGAGAAAGGGGTGAGGACAGAGAGACTAGGAGAGAGGAAAACTAGTTACAGCGAGAGACTAGGGGAGGGCGACTAGGAGAGTGACCAGGAGAAGAGCTACCAGCCCAGTCAGACATAGCTAGTCTACCAGACATCCCCTAACTATATGCACTACTTGTATCGTGCTGGTTTAAAGCGTGCGTGGTGAGAGGATATTAGAAGCGGGTTGCGGTGCCACACCTCTTGATGTGCTATGTTGAGCTTGGCAGAGAGCTCCTCCTTCAGGTTGTCCAGCTGCAGCTGCAGGCGGTTCCGCTGCTCCTCCAGGGACAGGCGTTGGATCTCGTATTCCTGACCCATTTCCTGCAACAACAACAAAAAACGATCCTTGATCGCTGAACAATATCCTCCAACACAGATCTGGCGTGATTCTCAATTCAGTTTTCCCAGGCCTCAGTATTCTGTTCAAGAGTAAAGAGGTTTGTCTTCTGAATAGTAATCCCATTCGCGTCTTTATCTTCCGATCTTGATTGTCTTTGTCGTAACATCTTTGGATTTGAGTCTGCTTTCATCAAGGAGCATGAAATCCTGAGAAGGGAATCGTACTGAGTATGGGCTTTACATTGACTACATTCATTCTGTGAATTCATGCGAAACATTAGTTATTTGACTTTTTTCCCTTCTTCTAACAGATGGCAACCAGCTCTCAATTCACAATGGGCGTAAACAAACAGTTTTATGTAATGTGACTGCATATGTTAATAATCATTAACAATGAAAGAACAAATAGAAAATGAAACATGAACATGACAGAGGATGTATCATTATCCCACAGACACCAGCCTCAGGAACTACAACTATTCTACAACAGGACTCTATTCTACAACAGGACTCTATTCTACAACAGAACTCTATTCTACAACAGGACTCTATTCTACAACAGGACTCTATTCTACAACAGGACTCTATTCTACAACAGGACTCTATTCTACAACAGAACTCTATTCTACAACAGGACTCTATTCTACAACAGGACTCTATTCTACAACAGGACTCTATTCTACAACAGAACTCTATTTTACAACAAAGATTGGTTTTCAATTTCACAGCTAGGATTACCTGTGCTGTGCCTGGTACTGATTCTGAGAAGCAGATTCTCCAGCGAGTCACAGAGGGTGTTGGGAGTAGAACAAGCCAGTCTTGCAGATCTATGATCACCTCAGCTTCCCTAACCACGGTCCTTGTTAGGATCTCTCTACTCTCACAATACTGGACCTCAGAAACCAGAAGACAAACAGGTGTGAGTGCTTGCTGTCAGACAGGTCCAGCAGTAGGTCTGCTCACCGCCACCAGCAGGCTCCTCTCCCGCTCCGCAGCGCTCTGCGCGTCCTCCTGCACCGCCCGGTGTTTGTCCTCCAGCTCCTCCAGAGCCTTGGCCTGCTCCTCCCCCAGCCTCACTGCCTCCTCCTCGTACCGGCCTCTCAGCCGGGCCAGATCCCTCTCGTAGCCCTGGCGCTCCTCGCGGAGGGACTGGCACACACACATCATATATTAATATATTAATACAAGATATGAATGCGTTTATGAAAGATAAGACTTGATCTACTATTTTGGATTAGCATATTCCAGTGGTAGATCACACATGATCTGGTCCTAATGCTACTTGTTGATCAGAGCCAGAGATCCTAAATCCATCCTGTGATGTCTGATTACAGTATTACTTTAGTAAGGTTCTGATTACAGTATTACTTTAGTAAGGTTCTGATTACAGTATTAATGTAGTAAGGTTCTGATTACAGTATTACTTTAGTAAGGTTCTGATTACAGTATTAATGTAGTAAGGTTCTGATTACAGTATTACTTTAGTAAGGTTCTGATTACAGTATTACTTTAGTAAGGTTCTGATTACAGTATTAATGTAGTAAGGTTCTGATTACAGTATTACTTTAGTAAGGTTCTGATTACAGTATTAATGTAGTAAGGTTCTGATTACAGTATTACTTTAGTAAGGTTCTGATTTCAGTATTACTTTAGTAAGGTTCTGATTACAGTATTACTTTAGTAAGGTTCTGATTTCAGTATTACTTTAGTAAGGTTCTGATTACAGTATTAATGTAGTAAGGTTCTGATTACAGTATTACTTTAGTAAGGTTCTGATTTCAGTATTAATGTAGTAAGGTTCTGATTTCAGTATTAATGTAGTAAGGTTCTGATTACAGTATTACTGTAGTAAGGTTCTGATTACAGTATTACTTTAGTAAGGTTCTGATTACAGTATTACTTTAGTAAGGTTCTGATTTCAGTATTACTTTAGTAAGGTTCTGATTACAGTATTAATGTAGTAAGGTTCTGATTACAGTATTACTTTAGTAAGGTTCTGATTTCAGTATTAATGTAGTAAGGTTCTGATTACAGTATTACTTTAGTAAGGTTCTGATTTCAGTATTAATGTAGTAAGGTTCTGATTACAGTATTACTTTAGTAAGGTTCTGATTACAGTATTACTTTAGTAAGGTTCTGATTACAGTATTAATGTAGTAAGGTTCTGATTACAGTATTACTTTAGTAAGGTTCTGATTTCAGTATTAATGTAGTAAGGTTCTGATTACAGTATTACTTTAGTAAGGTTCTGATTTCAGTATTACTTTAGTAAGGTTCTGATTACAGTATTAATGTAGTAAGGTTCTGATTACAGTATTACTTTAGTAAGGTTCTGATTTCAGTATTAATGTAGTAAGGTTCTGATTACAGTATTACTTTAGTAAGGTTCTGATTTCAGTATTAATGTAGTAAGGTTCTGATTACAGTATTACTTTAGTAAGGTTCTGATTACAGTATTACTTTAGTAAGGTTCTGATTACAGTATTAATGTAGTAAGGTTCTGATTACAGTATTACTTTAGTAAGGTTCTGATTTCAGTATTAATGTAGTAAGGTTCTGATTACAGTATTACTTTAGTAAGGTTCTGATTTCAGTATTAATGTAGTAAGGGTTGCTGAATGCTCCTGAGAAATGCTTCAGAGTCCTGCATTTAAAGGAGTCAGTACCCATTCATCAGCACAAGTGTGTCATTGAGTTAAGGACGGCGGTTTCTCTACAGAGCAACTAATTAGACCCTTGGGTGACTGTTGGGCAAGATGACATTTCATTTATTAGAAACCAAAAACTACCACTTCATGCAAATATGGTTGTAGCTGAGTGCACAGCATAAGCGTTACACCCGAAGCAATAAAAACAAAATAAAGGCAAATGACTAACATGTTTTCTGTTAAAGGCTGAGAAGTGATCTAAAGAGCCATTGGCCCATTTTCCCAGACATGAATTAAACCTAGTCATAGACAACAAAAAAAGTTTGCATAGCAAACTATAGCATAGCAATGCGTAGCATCCAGTGGTATTGTACAGTGGTTGTCCGGTACCTGCTCCAGGGCCAGGACTTGCTGCTTGTGCTGCTCGTCAGCTCCCTGGGCCTGGTTGAGCAGACTCTCCCTCTCCTCGTCCAGGCGATGGATCTTCTCCCTCAGACGGATCTGCTCACAGTCCAGGTCCCTGATAGTGGCCTCGTGACTCATCTGAGTGGCCTGCAGGGAGCCGATCTGACCTGTCTCACACACACACACACACACGAAGCACACACACGAGGCACGCACACACAAACACACAGTCTCATCTGGTGTCACACTTTCAATTGCTAAGGTAACTTCAAAGTGAAGTAAACACATACAGAGACTCACACACACACAAACACAAACCCTAGTCATCATTTCAGATATCTTTCACCAAAACAAAATAGTCCCTTCAGGTAAATCTCAGAGCCCAGGCTCACTGTGAGCAGAGGGGGGTTGGGGGGCTGTGGGGCTGGGGGGCCTTCATATATCAGGCACACACTCATCTGTTAAAGGAGATGAGAGGGGGCCGGGTGTATCCCTGAACACTCAGGGGCTTCCTCATCTGGTGTCACACGTTCAGTTGCTGAGGGAACTTCAAAGCGAAATAAACCACTGCCATTTTCCATTTTCTTTGAGGTCCAGCTTTTATAATGACGTGAAATATTAATCGACCTGGATGGCATTCAACATCCAGCTGCACTTCCCACTATCCTAGGGGATCCTGAGAGATAACCATCTATTCGGAACTCAGAAAATAGAAGCGGACCTGAGTTTCTCATCCGACGACAAGACGGGCCAGGGAGATGTAAAATAAATCACATGTGCTGCAGGGGCAGGTGCAGCTCAACACTGGAGCGTTCTACTGTGGACCCAATATCTTACCCCTCAATGTTTGTATCTTTATATAAAACCACCTCGTAATGAATACAGTATTATTATACTGTATATGTATTTTTGGGCATTTCTGCTTTATTTTTGATAGTGACAGTGTGTAGAGAGACAAGGAAGGCAGGCAGAGGGATAGAGGGGGGATTTATCTCCCTGCCTTTCCTGTCACACTTAAAACTGTCCGATGAAAATATGATCTGAAAGAGCAAAGCAGTGTGGTGGCATCTCACTGGCTTTGAGGAGGATCTCGCTGGCTTGCTGCTGGACTCTGTCCCTGCTGGCATCCAGCTCGTACTCTGTGTCCTTCAGCTGCATCACCCAGATCTCCCCGTCCTGGATCGCCTCCTCCAGCTGCTTGTGCAGGTTCTGGAAGGTTCCATAGACGGAATATGGCATAGAGTAAAGCCCGTCATCAAATTAATAGTATTGTTTCAAAAAAGTTGCGAAAGAGTCTCTAGAGAGACTTGCGAATACTATACACACACAGACCTAGAAGTAAACACACACACATAGAATAGACATATGCACATAGAGCTAAACACACACAGACACAAACCCAGAGACACACACACGTCTACCTTGACGGTGCCCTCTGCGTTGGTGAGGGAGGTCTGGAGTCGGTTGGTCTTGTCTCGGCTCTCCCTAGCCTCCTCCTGGGCTCTCTGCAGTTCTGCACGCAGTTTACCCAGAGTCCTTTGCAGCACTGACTCCTGGGCCTGGAACTCCTTCCTCAGGTCCACCTGCAACCACGACAACACACACCTTTAGTCCTCATATCGGTTTAACTCCAAAAGTCAGCTCGCATCAAATCTAAACAGATTTGCAAACATTTGGAGTCAGTTGATAGTCCTGTTGTTTGATGATGTTTCAGCTGTGTGTGTTGGGGTTACAAGGTGTATCACGGTGTCTATAAGGTGTATTAGATGTTGTTGTGGTGCTGTGTGTCTCAGGTGCGTGTCGTGTTGAGAGCCCAGTCTGACAGGTTCACCTCAGTCCTCTTCCAGGCCAGCAGCTTCTCTGCAGTGACCTGCTGAGAGTGCCTCATGGCCTCCAGTTCCCTCTCGTAGTAGCTCTGTGCCTTGGTGAGCTTGGCCTCGTACTCCTCCACCAAGCGCACCTTGTCCTTGGTCAGCTCCTCCACCTGCTCCATCAAGCTGTCCACCTGGGCACGGTGCAGCTCGGCCAGCTTCTCCTGGTCCACAGTGGAGTTGGCGCTCTGGTTCTGCTGGCTGTGCAGCAGCTCCTGCACCTCCTGGCGATGTGTGACTCGCAGCTCCTCGATGGCGTGGCGTTTCTCCTGCTCGAACTGCGCTTGCGCCTGGCTGAAGGAGCGCAGCTTCTCCTCAAAGTCTCGCCGCATCTCCTCCACCTCACGAGACATGGAGACCACGCGCTGCGTGTGCTGCGCCTCCGTGCACAGCTGGGAGTCTTCCATGCGCTGCCGGTACATCTGGAACTCGGCCAGAGCCTGGCGCTTCATGTGCTCGTGCAGCTCAGCAGACTCCTCCAGGGACTGCAGGCGCCGCCGTAGGTCCGCCTCGTCCGCCATCTTGCTTTTGTACTGCATGATCTTGTCGCGCGTCTCTGTGACAATGTGCTGCACCTCGTCGTCGTGAGCCTCGCGCAGGGAGTCGATCTCCTCCTCGTGCTCGTCGTTCTTGGTGTTGAGGGCGTAAATTACCTGGAGGGAAACATTTCTTAATTTCATTTCAAATTTTTTCAAATTATTATTATTTTATCGAAATTGACGTACCAATGGT